>NW_002987822.1:255206-259330 GCF_000006295.1 Pediculus humanus corporis
TGTTTTTATCATGAAAAATATATATATAGATGGAAGAGTAGTTGTATAAACATTTCAAGATGTGTAAATATTTGCCCAGTAACCCCCTCTCCCCCTCACCCTCTTAAACCATAAGTAAAATAATAATAATAACAACCCAACACACACACACTTGTACAGTCAAGTGGAAAAAAAAAAAAAAATTTTTTTAAAGGGAGGGAAGAAAAAGGAAAAAAGGAAAAGGAAAATAGTAAAAAAAAAAGTGACGTTAAAAATGGCCAGCCTTTTGTTTTCTTTATAAAGCTCTCAAGAAAGGATGCAATAAAAGCCCCCGAGAGGATCAAAAGCTGAGGCTAAACCCATAGAAAATAAAAAAAAAAAAAGATTTTCGAGAACGATGAAGGGGAGGCAGAGGTGGCGGTGTCGGTGGTGGGAATGGGAGTGGTGGGGAGCGGTGGCGGAGGAAAAAAAGAGGATGAATTTACCATGGCCACTAGTTGAATGGTTATTTTTTTTTTTTTTGAACCTTTTACTCTTTCGTCTTTATCCCTCTCAACCTTTTTTTCCATTTCCTCTCTCTCTCTCTACCTTCCCCTCCCCCTCTTTATCTATCTTTCTCTCTCTTTAAAAAAAAAATATCGTTTTGCTTGCTTATTTAAACTTCACAGACATTTTTAGATAATATAAATTGTTTATTTAGTGAGTTTTTGCGAATGAAATGACGTTTTGGGGAAAAAGGTTTTTTTTTCTCTAAAAAAAAAAAAATCTTTTCTTTATTTTTGACTCGTTACCCTCTCCTCCCTCTCTCTCTTTTCTTCTTCTTCCTCTCTCCCTCTTCCTCTCCCCCTTCCTCTCTCTTTTCCCTAACCAATTGAAGAAGGAATTCGTGACAATTTTAAATAATCAAACGTCGATTTAATTTGTTAATTAAAATTTTTTTTTCTTCACCTTCCCCC
This sequence comes from Pediculus humanus corporis, assembly GCF_000006295.1. NCBI lineage: Eukaryota > Metazoa > Arthropoda > Insecta > Psocodea > Pediculidae > Pediculus > Pediculus humanus. Next base: position 256,142 of record NW_002987822.1, read on the forward strand.
CCCCCCCGCTTCGACTTTTTCTACCCTTGTGTAGAATCTCCTACCTCGTTATATTATCAACCTTTAACCCTTCAATCGGTTCTACTCTAAATTTCATCCCTTGAAAATTTATTTCACTCTCTCTTTCGGCTTGTTAATCGTCAATTAGTGACGTTGAATTCTTTCATTTGTAATAAAGCACAAAAATATTAAAATTGACAACGATTTTCGGTTGAGCAAATTTTATTGTTGGGACAGTTTAACCGTTTTTAAATGACGTTCCCTTCCCCTTCACCCTCCTCTCCCCTCCCCCCAAAAATATTATTATTATAATGACAGAGGAAAAAAATTTTATTCAAAACGTTTTCGGTCGCACGTTCGTTCTTAACTTCAAAAAAAAAAATCAATGTTGCATTCAAATATATATAAAAATGCGTTCGACACGTTCGTTTATTTATATTAAATTACAATACTAAAAAAATTAAACGTTCGATTTAAAACGTTCGTTTTTTTTTAACCGACAAAAAAGTGCCTAAGAATAGAAAAAAAAACCGACCGAAACGTTAAATTTTTTTTTTTTTTTAATTTTTACCTTAAGGAATAATTAAAAGGAAATTTTTCCCCTCTCTCCCACATTTTAAAAAAAAGTCTCCCCTAAATACCGATTCCAATAATAATAATAATAATAATAATAATAATAATCACGATTATCGATAGATCGATTGAATGAATGAATGAATGAATATTTGTGTGAAAAAAAAAAAAATTTACGATTTCGTTCGAGAATTTTCTTTTCAAAAAAAAAAAAAAAATATATATTTTTTATTATTATTATATATATTATATTATATTATAATTAATAAATTTAACCGACAAAAGACACTGGGCTTGATTAAATATTAATAATAATAATAATAAATAACAAAAGCAATAATTAATAAGCAATTTTTTTATTAATAATATAATTTATTCGTACAATCAAGTATTTTAATATTTTTCTGGGATTTTTTTCCTCTTTTTTTTTTTTTTAGGGCGTTTTTTTACGCTCTTACTATTATTATTATTATCATCATTATTATTATCGTTAAATAAAAAAAGAGAGCCCAGTAAGAATTGTCGAGTATTCAAAAGCAATAATTAGTAGTTTGGGTTCGCACGAAAGAAATTTTAGAAATGTTCTTTCGTCGACCCGTTCAGAGAGCAATATTTTATATATATATAAATAAGTTAAATTAGGCCTATGTATACAAACACGACACATTTGCGCGCGTTAATATATATATATATTATGTAATAATAATAATATTAATAATATATATTAACGTTATATATATATTTATATAATATAGGGATTAGATTTAAACAAAAATTTTTTTTTGTTTTTCTTTTATCGACTCGAAAAAAAAAAAAAATTATTATCAATTATTTCTTATATACATACATATGCATGCTCATCAAAGCGACGCCATTTTGTTTTTTTTTTTTTTAAATTTTTTTAGCGCGTAAAAATTTTTTTTTAAAATGGCAAATGGCAAAAATTTAAAATTTTTGTTGTTTTTTTTTAAATGGCATTCGAAACAAAACAAAGGAAAAAATATGGGGAAAAAATTTGGGCAAATTTAATTTTTTCTATTGACACGTTTATGACGTCAAATAAGTTTTTTTAATAATGATGATGATTATTCGGGTTAAGAAAAACACGAGGAAATGGAGGGAATAGAAAAAAAAAAATAACGCGTACTTTTATAATATTTTTTTTTTATTTTATTCAGACAACGAACAAACAAACAAACAACAACATTAACAACACCAATAACAAACTTTTTTTTTCCAAAAGTGAAAAACAAAAACTTTTTCTTTTGTTTTATCAAGTTTAAAAATTTCTTTTACGGCCTTTTTTCAAAATAAAATTTTCTCTTATCGATAACTTTATTTATTTATTTTTTTAAAAACATTTTCATGTGACGTCACGTTCTTTTTTTGCCCAAATTTCAGGGATGTAAAAACAAAACAAAAAAAATAAATGTGCGAGTTCAACAACGAAATGATTTTTTAGCAATAAATAAATAAATCATAGCAATAAATTTGCACTCAACAAAAATTAAATTATTAATAATTATTAATTAATAATAATAAAAATAATAATAATAACAAAATAAAACGAAAAAAAAAAATTAATAAATATATAGTCAATGTACTAAAAAAATTTTTTGCTGTCACATTATTTTTGTCAATTAGTTTTAAATCATAAATCATAAAATTGTTTATTTATTTATTTATTAATATTATTTATTTATTTATTGTATCGTATTGTAATTAGTTATTAATTATAAAAGTTATTATTTATAAAAATAAATAAATAATTATATATATACATAATAATAATAATAATAATAATAACATTAAAAAAGGAAACTGTTGAAGTAAAAATAAATAATATTAATTATTATTATTATTATTCAGTAAAAAAAAAAAACAAACTTAGATTTATGAAATATATATATATATATATATTTAAGTTTAAGTGTAATAATAATAATAATAATGATAATGATAAAAAAAAATTGTAAATGAATAATATATACGTAATAATTAAATATTATTTAAATAAAAAGTTTTATTTCGCGGTTAAATTAAATTGTTTTTCTTTTTTAAAAATTATTTCTACTGCCACGATTTAAATCCTTTTCATCATAAAAAAATTCCAAAAACAAAACTTGATGATGGAAAAAAAAAAAGTTAAAACTTCATTGATTTTCCAATTATTTGTAAATTCGGACCGAATTGTAAAAAAAAGGAAAAATTTTTATAAATATGGCGGATGACGTACTTCCGTTTTGTTTTCATTTTAATGTTTTTCTTCCACGCGTAAGCATTTTTTTTTTTTTTTTTGTGTTAACCCAGGAGAAATGCAACACTTTGCACTAACCTCCCCACCCCCCGGTAGCAGGGAGAGTGGGGGGACTCAGCCGTAACCACTACCCAATTAAAACTCCTGGACGTGTTTTTCCGTGCTCTTTCTCCTGGAGGAAGGGGTTTTCGTGGGAGTTTTATCTTGCATTTCAGGCTCAACCCCTCCTGAGCCAGAACTATCAGGTTCACATTCGCGAAAGTGGGAAGATCCCGGTACTTTCTCTTTTTACCCTTCGAGAGACATTCCCGATCTGTTACCATCGTTCCTGCCTCTTCCGCGAAGTCTGCGAGTGTCCG
>NW_002987822.1:259350-290297 GCF_000006295.1 Pediculus humanus corporis
AAAGGGTTCTAGATCACTTATCCCCTAGTTTTTTTTTTTCATAATAAGAAGAAAGTGAGAAAAGCAGAAGAAAATATAATAATAATAATAAATTATTTTACATCATTTTAATTATTTTATGTGACACGGATATGATAAACGGTAATTTTTCTTTTATTATTATTATTATTATTATTAATTCACGATCGAATTCACCAATCGATTTATTGATACATATATATTTCTAATAATTAAAGTAATTAAATAAAAATTTATTTAAAAAAAAAATTAATAAGTTATTAACTAATAAAAATAAAAACGCAATCAAAATTATTAAAATTAAAAAAAAAAATACGCGAAAGACGCAGATGATGAAAACGATCGAGAATTATTATTATTATTATTATATTTTTTTTTATTGCTAATGACGTCATTACAAAATCATAAAGAAAATAAAAGGGAAATAGTGCGAGAAATAATAATAATAATAATAATAATAATAATTACGGAAACGTCATCGCCGTTCGTCGTAGTCGTCGTCGTACTCGTCCTCGTCGCCGTCGTCGTTCGTCGTCGTCATCAAGAACTTTCGCAGTATGAGAAAATAATAATAATAATAATAATAATTAGCATAAATCACATTTTGTCATTTCGAGAGAAAATTTAAAATTAATTATGGTTGCGGACATTGTTTTAATATTAAAACCGAAGGGAAAATAATGCGTGTGCGTGTGCGTGCGCGTGAGTGCGCGTGAACAAAGTCGTGGAAAACGAGGAGAAAGGCAGAGAGAGAGAGAGAGAGAGAGAGTGAGAGAGAGAGGAAGAAAAAGCGAGAGAAAAAGTTTTTTGTTTTATAAAATTTTAACGAAATGATGAGAATAATTCTAAAGGAAAGAAAATGATTATTATGTAGAATAAAATAATAAGAAAATTATTAAAAAAAAAAAAAACGTGCGAATAGACAAAAGAAAGCAGAAGAAAAGTTTTTTCTTTTTTTCTTTTTCTTTTTTCTTGGATTAAAAACAGAAAATTATGAAATTGGTTTTAAGGTTGACTTGATACCAAATATCGGCAATAAAAAATAAAATAAAATTTTATTTATTAACCTTTTAACCCTTTGCTCCATCTCCTCCCCCTCTTCCTTCCCTTCTTCCTCCTTCCTACCCGCTTCTCCCCCGCCTCTTCAAAATTAATTAATCGATTTTTTCTTCTTTCCAAAAAAAAAAAAAAATTTTTTTTTATAGCCTTTCATATAGAGAAATTATCAAATTATAAAAACGCGCTATAAACACTGGGGTAATCGCTATAATTAAAACTATAAAATCTCCTTCCCCTCTCCTCCCCTTTCTCTCCTCTTCCCCCCTTTCTCCCCCGATAAATCCGAACCTATAAAAAAAAGGAAAAATTAATTTATCCTATTATTTATCCGTTTAAAATTTAATATCCCATAGTTTATAGTCTATAAATTTACTATAAATTATATAATCGGAATCGATCTCCTCGTATATTTAATCTATAATTAATATCGTAAAAGAAAGAGAAAAAAAATTAATAATAATAATAATAATAATAATAATAATAATAATATTAATATTAATAATAATAATAATAATAATATTAAAATATTTATTTTTTAAAGGGATATAATCGTTTGAATAGTTATTATTGGAATTATAGCGCGTTTATAGTTGTTGAACGTTTTTCCAAAAGGAAAATTATTGTTTTACCATTAAAAAAGGCCTCAAAAACCGTCCCTCGCACCTGAGCCTTTATTATAATTTATTATTTTTTAAACCGAAAAAAAAAACCATTTTTTTTTTTTTTTCGTTTTCCTTTCGGGTTAAAAAAAAACTCATGACGTCATCTTAAATTTAAACACACGGAAAAATAAATCATAAATTTATAGATACGAAATAATAATAATAATAATAATAATATTTCAAATATATATTTTTTTCTTGTTGTTTGTTGGACGTTTTCCATTTCGCTTTTTAAGTTTCATTTCTTGTTTTTTTTTTGCAAAACTTTTTGGATTATGCATATCCGTTAACAAATTTCCAAAGGTTGTTGTTTGATTTATTGATTTTTTTTTTCCTATTTTTCCCTCTCGTTTGTTATTTAAAAAAAAAAAAAATTGATTGTTTGTTTGCGTTTTTTAGTAAAAAAAATACGTGTGTATTTTTACGTTAAAAATTTTTTAAAATTTTATTTAATTTTAATCAGATGTGAGAAGACGGTAAATAATTTTTGTTTTTTTCACTCTCTCTCTCTTTCTCTTTATCTCTCTATCCTTCTCTCTCTTCTCTCTCTCTCTCTCTCTTTATCTCTCTATCCTTCTCTTTCTCTCTCTCTTTGATATTAAATATTTTTCTGAGAAAATTTTTTTTTTTTTATTTTTAAATTTTATATGAAAGATTCAACTTTCGCTTGTGATAAATGAAGGGAAAAAATTTTTCCTTTTTTTTTGTACTTTTGAGAGAGAGAGAAAGAGAGAGAGAGAGAGAGAAAAGAGGAAAAAAACATTTGACGGATTTCATTAAAAATTAATTAAGAAAATTAATTTATATTCAATTTAGTTTTTTTTTTTTTTTTTAAAATAACTTCTAACTTTTCTTAAAAGTCAAATATGATTTATTAATATTTTTACAATAATTAATAATGAAGACATTTTGCGGGCGAATATTATGCAAAAAAAAAAAAATCGTCGTCGTGGAAGGAGAAAAAAGGGTTAAGAGAGAGAGAGAGAGAGAGAGAGAGAGAGAGTAAAAAAAAAAAAACGTTTCGATTTTTTCTTGGCTTTAATATAAATATATATTTTTTTCCTCTCTCTTTCTCTCTCATACCCACGTGCCACCCATAAATTGATCTCTCTCTCTCTGTCTCTCTGTCTCTTCCTTAGGCAAAAGACTAATGGCGGGGGGTTAGTTTGTTTCTGATATTGGAATTATCCGACAGTAAAGATTTATATAGTTTTAACAATAATATTTTTCTTTCCTTCCTGGTCTCCCTTCCTCCGTCTTTCCCTCTCTCTTTTCCTCTCTGCTTCCCCTTCCTTCCCAAAGTAAAAAATTCAAAATTCAAAATCATTTTTTTTTTTTAATTTTTTCCTTTTTTTTTGTTGAACGGGAGGGGGTGACGACATTTTGGAGAAAAAAAGAAAAATACTTTAATTTATGGAAAAACAAAATTGTTGGGAAAAAGGGTGGAAATAGATAAAAAAAATTGTAAAAAAATTATTATTATCATTATCATTATTATTATTTAAATTAACGCCTTGTATTATCAGAACCTTAATGAAAAAAAAGAAGAGAAAAAGGAAGGAAAAAAAGGAAGGAAAAAAAAAGTTTATCCAAATTGTTTTTGGATAATTAAATAAATTTTTTTTTTTTTATGTTTTTCTTATCGGAAAATTGTAAAAAAGGTTTTTTTACTTCGCGTCTTGGCGTCCTGGAAAAAGAGAGAGAAAGAGAGAGAGAAAGAGTGAAAAAAGGATTTCGAGGAAAGTTTTAAAAAAAAAATACAAATTTAATAATAAAAAAAGGAGAGAAAGTAAAAGAAATTTTTCCAAAAAAAAAAAAAAACAAATTTTACGATAATTTATTTAATTTATTTTTGGCGGGAAATTTAAATTTTAGCGGGAAAAATTATTTTTTATTTTTAATCCATTTTTTTTTTTCATTCGTGTTTTAAAAAAAAAATCTTCATCATCATCAGCTGCGTTTCGTGGGAAAGAATTTTTTTCATACAAAAAACATAAATTAGTATTAAAAATTTTTGTAATCTCCTATCACGTGATTAACCGCACAACCACACAAAATGGCTATAAACTATAATAAACTATATTTATATATATGTATAGCAATTAAAAGGAATATATCGATATATTTTATGTATTTTAAATAATTAGATATATAATCCTTTACACGGAAAAATAAAAAAAATAAAATTTTCCAGTGCTAAAAAAAAAAGATTTTCTCCAGCGACATTAAAAGCAAACAACAACAAACACAAACATTTAAGTAAATTTAATTTTATTATTTTAATCCGTTCGAAAAAAAAAATTAAAAAATTATGCGTTTCGCATTTAATTAACTTATTAATTAACTTATCATCATCATCATTGATATCGCCGACGTCATCATCGACGTCATAGTCGTCGTCATCATCGTCGACGACATTTTTATTACAGTACCTAATTTTTATTAAATTAACACGACGACAAACGACAAAAAAAAAATTGTTGTAAATAAAAATTTTTTTAAGCTTCTCATCAACTCCTTTTAATCGGTTTTCTCTCTCTCACCGTCTCTCTTTTTTCTCTTTTAATATTTTTTTAAAAATTCTGGAGACTTTTTTCCTTATATAATTATTATTATTATTATGACGACTTTACAAGCGATTGTTGTTTGTTTTCAACGGGGAAAAAATTTTTTTATAGGTTGTTTAATAATAAATATACGCATCCCCGTGAAAATAATAATAATGATAATTATTTAAAACGAGTTACAGGTAGTTAAAGTAATAAATATGATAATAATAATAATAATAATAATAATAATGATGATAATAATGATAAAAAAAAGCCGAAATAAATTTAAAAAAAAAAAATTTTATTTATTTGTGTAATAATAAAACGAAAGAGAGAAAAAAAATTGTTTTTAATAAATGAGAGAGAGAGAGGGAGAGAGAGGGAGACAAAGGAAAAATTTTAAAGGAAAATAAATAAATAAATAAAAAAAAATGGAAGAAAGAATTAAAGCAAGAAAGAAAGAAAGGAAAAAAGGAAAAAAAAGAAGAAAATAATACACTTAATTTAATTTAAATTTAAATGTGTATAATTAAAAAGTTGTTTCATTAAAATACAACCATTCCCAAAAGTCGTTATAATCATACATAAAACCGGAAAAGCGGAAAACCGGAAGGAGTAACTAAAAAGCAAATGGTGGAGTTAATTTTTTATTTTTTATTATTATTATTATTTTTCTAAGTTAAAACGATGACGACGACGATGATGATAATTTTTTTTTATATTTAATGACTATTCGAAAAAAAAATTTTTTTCCTCGTCTTCCTCTTTTTTTTTTTTTATTTTACGAATAAATAATAATAATAATAATAATAATCGGGTAGAAACGAGAGTGAGGGCGGGAAGAGAAGGTTGGTGGGGAGGGGGAAGAATAAAAATAATAATAATAATTTTTATTTTTTGTTAAAAAAATATTTTCGGTCGGTTAAATTTTTTTTTCTCTTTTTTTGACATTTTTCCTACCGGAAGTTAATTTTCTTTTCTCTTTTTTATTATTATGCGAATTTTTCATCATTATCATTATTATTATAAGAATAAATAAAAAAAAGGCGGGATGAGCATATCGAACGATGTAAAAAAAAAAAAAAAAAAATTAAAGTTTTTTTTATTTTACTGTTGGAAAATAAAACCGCCAAAAAAGTCGGTTATTAATTGTCGTCGTACATTAATTAGTTTACTAAAATATTTTACTTTTCAAAAAATAAAAAGATTCGTATCTCGACAAAATCTTTTGTTTAAAAACATTTTATCTTATTGTTTGTTTGAAAACATTTAACAAAAAAAATATGTCGTCGTTAAAATTGTTGCGGTTGTTTAACAAAAACAAAATGGCTGCTGCTTTTTTGATGGTAAAAGTAAAATCGTATGTAAATTCTCCCATTATTTGTATGTATTTAATGATTAAATTGAGTTTATATTTTAAATAAATGCAGCGAATATACTTTATATTATAAAAAAAAACGATTTGATAAATAATACTATATAATAATATACACGTTAATATAATAATTAAATGCGTTTTTTAACAAAAATGATGAAGATGCTTAAAAATTCACCGCCTGGTGAGAATATGAAAATAAAATGAAAAATTATATCTTAAAGGTAGTTTGCGATTCCATAGAGATATAAACACACACACGCGCAAACACACAACATTAAATTTATTCTCTCGTATTTAATAATTTCTTGTCTCTTTTAATAAAATATGCAGTAAAGGGTAAAAAAAAAAAAAAATAGTTAATGTTTAATGCATTTAAATTCATTTGAAAAAATAATATTGATAATGAAGAAGGATTAAAAAAAAAAAAAAGGGGATTAACGATCGTTGTTTGTATTTAAATTTTTTGGCGCCACAAAAAAAATAACCTTCTGCTAAAAGAGATACTTTTTAAACTTTTAATTCTTTACAAAAAAAAAAAATTATTTTTTTTTATTAAAACATGGCGGATGCCAAAGTTTCATTAATCTCGGTTGGTTGTCATTTGCTTCTTTTTTTTTTACCCCTCCCCCCTCCCTGCACACTCTTTCTCTCTCTCTCTCTCTCTCTCTCTCATTGTCTTCTGACACTGTTACTTCTTCGTTTTATTCGTTCATTCTATTTTTTTTTTCTCTTTATTTTTGTCGAAATATGAAAATTTTATAATTTAAAAAAAAAAAATTTTTTTTTCCTCCATCTTGATTTGATTTGATTTTTTTCATCGTTTGATAAACGTTTGAAATAAGAAAAAAAATCCCCCTCTCTCTCTTTCCCTCCCTCTCTCTCTCATTCCTTTTTTTTAAATATTAAAAATGTCTTCTTTTTCTCCTTTTTGTTCGATTCGGTGTATTTCAAACTAGAAAAAAAATCGAACGTAATTTTTTTTGTTTGTTTTTGCACAAGCGTTTGTTCCCTTAAATTTAAAAAATTCACCCCCTCTCTCTCCCTTCACGAAATTTTTTATTCTCACGCATAAAAAAAACGTAACAATACGTATATCAACGTATCTTACTCACGTTGTTGTTTTTTTTTTTTTTAAAGTTTTTAACTTGAAATTTTTTGTTTTCTTAGGGAAAATATAAACGTAGAAAATAATAATAATAATAAGGGAAAATAATAATAATAAAAAAATAACTTGTGAGAATTTTATCAGGTGTTATCACCTGGTACCAAAAGGGACGGAAACGTAACGTAAAAAACTGTAGAATTTATTTGAAGGCTCGATTCAGGAACCATATAATAATATTCAATAAAAAATTTTTATTAAAAAAAAAAACTTATATTTTAACATTTATTTATTTATTTATTAACGATTATAAATTTTTTATACCTGTTTCAGACAAACAACAAACAAACAAACAATCAACGAAATAAAAAAAAAAAAAACCTTTCGTGCTGCAACCTCTTTATATATATATTTAATAGATGTAACGTAGAACTCTAAGGATCCATTACTATTAATGTAACTTAATGGAGATTAATGTATTAATGTGTTTTCTCTCTCTCTCTTTCTCCAGTTGACGTCATCATCATCATCATCACCTTCGTCAACTACTCAACATCCAAAAGATATCCCATTTCATCGTATTAAAAAAATATAGAAAAATTTTCATTTTTGAAAATCTTTTTCTCTTTTCATTAACTATTACTCTCTTCTTCTGCTTTGAAAAATCAAAAAAAAATTATCCACGTGTGATAACGTGTGTGAAGTTAGTAGGAAAAAAACAATAAAAAATTTTATTTATTTGTTTACATTTGAAATTAATTATTTTCCCGCTAGGAGCGCTGGAGTATTTATTTATTATTAAAAAAAAATGTGAGGAAAACGTGTAATAAAATGTTTTAAATCATTTTCATCCCCTTTTTTGATCACAAAAAAAAAATTTTTTAATATAAATAATGACGTAATTAAATGTTTATAAATTCGTTTAATGATAATAATAATATAAAATATGTGCTGGCGTTAAGGTATATTACGTCTTTCCCAATCGTTTCCCCTCTCTCTCTTTCTCGTTACAAACAAATTTAAAAATGTCCGCGTAAGAAATAAAAAAGTTTCAAGGTGTTGTTTGAAAACTAAATAAAATAGACACGTTAAAAATCATTCAAGCAGAATAAACACGAATTATATGGGGGGGGAGGGGAGGGGTTGGTTGAAAATTTTTTTTTGTTATGAAAAAATAATTCGATGGTCGCATCCGTATAATTTTATATATTAATCAAAATCAGCCATCATCTGGTTATTTTGACGTCACCTGGTTTATTTAAAACACGTCACAGTCGAAAAAATCTCCCCCTTCTTCCCCCAAATTTTTTTTTTCATACGTCACGGTCGTTCGCCGTCCATCACTACGATTCCTTTTTTTTTTCCAAAACAAAAAGTTTTTGTATATGAAGGAGACGACGACGACGAGGAGTTCAATGGTTATCGGTATCGATAAATGTTGAAAAACGCCAGATGGTATCCAAATAAAAATAATCAATGAAGCAGAATGACCGCCATTTTATTTACCAAAAAAAAAATTAATGTTAAAAACCCTTTTTACGACCAAAAAAAAAAAAAATTATTCACTAACGAATCTATTTATTTAAATCCCTCGCATTTACACACACACGTAATTATTTACGTGTGTTTAAATGTTTACTAAAAAAATTTTCCAAGTCGAAAAAAAATTAAAAGTTTGTAAAGGAAAATAAAAAAGGTTGGGACGTACATTTACGTCAAAGATATCACAACCGACCACAAAAAGGGGATACCAGACGATTCACTAAAATCCCGGTTTTTTAAATGTTCTTTCTAGAAAAAAAAAAAAAAAATTTTTACGGTCGTGTTATTAATATGTAAATAAGAGGAAGTTAAATTGGGACTTTGATAAAAAAAAATATGGCGGAAATGATTTTAATCCCTAAAATTTTTATTGTAAATTATTATTATTATTATTATTATTATTATTTACGTCGATAAGTTAAAGATAAATAATTTAAAAAGAAGAAAAAAGAAAAAAAGGAAAAAGTTTTTCATTCCTTTGAAAAAGGAAAATTTTTTGGGGAAAAATCACGCGGATTCAAAAAAAAAGTTTTTTTCCGTTGGAAAACATCAAAGTTTAATAATATTTAAAATGTCGTCGTATTCGTCGTCGTCGTCTGCTTTTTCCCTCCTTATCATTTTTTGTTATCATTTCACGTGTAATTAAAATCATTAAGAAAAAAGTAAATAAAAAAAAAATTATTTTTCATCTTGAAAATTTTACTTTTAAAATAACAAAAATTTTCTTTTTTTTTTCTACCTCTTGGAAAAATTTTTTTTTCTTTAATTAAACACGTGTATGTATAAAATAATATTAAGCCATAAAGTAGTGCTATAAAGAGCTATAAGGAGCTATAATTAAGAGCTATAAGAAGCTATAATAATAAATACGTAAGTATAAAAAATTTATTTTAATTTTTTTGTTTAAACATTTATTTTCTCTTTACTCTACTTTTATTTATTTATTTATTTATTTTCTATCATTTTCTAGAAAAGATGAAGAAGAAGCAGAAGAAAAAAAACTATCGAGATTATAGTAATAATAATAATAATAATAATAATAATAATAAACGTTTGACAATGATGAAATTTTCTTTTTCTTTTTTCCTTTTTATTTTCTAACAAAAAAAAAATCTTTTCGTCCTTTTTTAACATTTCCTCCTGACCCCCCTCCCACGGGTTTCTTCTCCCCATTTTGCTCCCGCAAGCTTTTCCATTATATTCGTGTCGTTAATTTGTTGAGAAAAAAATTGGGAGGAGGGAGGAAAAAAGGGGGGAAAGGGAAGGAAAGGAGGGAAGAAGGGAGAAGGAAAAAAGAAAGAAAAAAAAATTGATAAAGAAAATCAAACTGAAATTTTTTTCTTTTTTTTTTCTTCTTCCCTTTCCCCTTCGACCCTTTTCCCTTCTCCTTCCTTTCTTTCTTCCTCTCCCCATTCCCCCCACCGACAATTTTTCGATAAAACCGATTTGTGGTGATTTTTACCACGAAGAAGGAGAAAAAGAAAAAGAAAATTTTTTTTTTTTTTCTGTTTGGAAAATGATAAAAATTTGATGATTGTTTTGTATGGAGAAACAAACCGCAAATTTATCGATGAAAATTTTTTTTTCTTTTTTTTTCTCCAGAATAAAACAAAAAACTGATGCCTGGAATTTTTCTAAAAAAAAAAAAAAATCGTTTTATTATTAAACAAAAAAAATATTAAATAATTTAAATTTTACTTTATTTAACAAAAAAAAGAAAGTAGGTTAGGTTTTATAATAAAAAATCGAATCGAATTTTTTTTAAGTTGGGCCGGGGGGGCAGAAGAAACGATCGGCAGAAATAAAAAAGAAAATTTAAAAAAAATTTTCCTCTATTAGAAAATGGGGAAAAGAAAAAAATTTAATCAAAAAACAAACGTAATATAAACAATAAAGGAAAGAAAATTGAAAAAAAAAAAAACTAGCCGCTCTTTCTCTCTCTTTCTCTCTTTTTGCATTTTCTTTCGAAAACAATAAGAAAATTTAAAAAAAAAAAAAACTTCGAACCAATTTTTTGAACCGTTAAATAAAAAATTAGAAGAAAATTTATATTTTTCGAAAAGAAAAAAAGAAAATTTTTTTTTTCCTTTTTTGACCTTCTGCCACGTCAATAATTTTAATCTCGTCTCGAAGTGTAATAAAATATAAATTTTTAGGTAGCGTGCATAAGTTAAGCAATAAAAAAAAAAAATTTCATTTTTGTACTAAAAAAAAAATGAAATAAATTGAAAAAGGAAAAGAGAGAAAAAGAGAGAGAGAAAACTTTTTTATAAAAAAAAAAAAATTTTCCGGGGATAAAAAAGACGAAAAATAAAAACGATAAAAAAATAGAAAAAAATCTTACTGGAAAAAAATAAAAAAAATTTATTAATTCATTTTTTTTTTAACTCCCCAAAAAAAAACATTCTAGAATTTTCCGGTTTGTTTTAAATGACTTATTGTAAAATTATATTTTTAATAGAAACGGATATGCCAAATATGCCACATCCGGTTTTTGTTTTTCCAGAAAAATTAAAAACGAAAGAAAAAATAAAAATTAATTTTTCACGGGATGATTACTACAACAGATAGAATAATTTTTCAATTTCACTTCAACGATCGTAATGATAATAATAATAATAATATTTTAAATAAGATTTTTTTCCACTAGAGTAGTAGGCAGGCGGACATGATGAAATTAATTACGTAAATCCTAGTTTAATTTATTTAAAGTTCACATACATGTATATATATATATATATATATATCTATTCTGTCGCCTTGCTTCTGGTTTTCCTGCTCTGATTTTTCCCTCCTTGCCTCCCTTCCTCCCTTCCTCCTTCTTTGCCTTCCTCCCTGCTTGCTTGTCTGTCTGTTTATTTACTGTCGGTATACAAAAAAAAAAAAATAAGGGAACATCATCCGACGACGATGTTATGCGATAATAGGACGAATGTCAAGTGCAGGAGAATATATCATAATATATCAAGAGGAACAATAGAAATCCCGTCTGTTTTGGATTCATGTAAAATAATTGAAACGTGTGTGCGTGCGTGTGCGTACGTGCGTGCCCTGTGTGCGTTTCACGATCCGATCCAAGAGAAAATATTTTGGCATGGGTACAATACAAAAAATTTTTTTTTTTTAGGGGATGAAAAACGGAAAGAGAAACGTACACGCACACACACTATATGCGCCGCGTGTGTGAAAGAGAGAGAGAGAGAGAGAGACAACGAGGGATGATTTGAAATAAATTTTTTTTTTTTGGCACCAACGCGACACACACACAAAAAAAAAATTTAACTTTTTGCGTTTTCGTTTTTTTTTTTTTTCATCAAATCTCTCCTCTTTCACCCTCTCTCTCTCTCCCCTTCTCCTCTCTCCTTTCTCTCTTTCTCCCGTTTTTTTTATCTTTTTCTATCACTCGCACTTTTTCTTTTTTAAATTCGTCGTCGTCGTCGTCGTTAAGAACAGGTTTCTATGTTCTGAAAACGATAGAAATAAATCATTCATTAGATTGTAAACGGAAAAGGGAGGGAGGAGAAAAGGGGAGGGGAGTAAAGGGGAGGAGAGAGAGAGAAAGGAAAGTATAAATTATCCGGATATCTGAGGGAAACCCAAAGCGCAACAGGAGATTGATTGCAGTATCGCCCTCATGCTGTTTGACTGCGGCACCAGCAGAGAATTTAACAACGGGCTAAAAAAAAATTTTTTCCTTTTTTTTTTTTAACTACCATAAAAAAAAACAAATTCTTCGTTTGTTGTTGATTGTTTGTTAGATAAAACAATCAAGCCAAAACCATTTTCAAATCTCTACCAAAACAATTAATTATTTTATATTTATAACGAATAACAAACGAATAAAAATAATAAAAAAAATTTTTTTTTATTTCCCTCCTTTAAAAATTATTTTTATTCCCTTGCAACTGTAAGAGGGGATTATCATCATCATCATCATCATCATCATTATTATTATTATTATTATTTAAATTTCCCGCAATTTTATTTTTTACAATGGCGCACGAAATATTCTTTTAAAAATATTTTCCACATCTTTCGTTACTTAATCGCAATAAATAAACCTCATGTATCACCATCATCATCATTATCGTCATCATCATACCGTCCTAGGGGATTCACGGATCGGTGATTTTCTGTCTCTGTTTTGAATCCCGTCAACGTTTGTTAGCCTAAAATCAGTTTAACGAAAGGAAAAAACAACCGTCTACAAAGTTTTAAACGTTTTAATTTTTACTTTTTTTTTTTTTTTTTTTAAATAATAAAAAAAATTTTGTTTGTTTGTTTGTTCGTTTGTCTGTTTGTTTTTAAAAGAATATAAAATAATAAAAAAAATAATTTCGTTATAAAAATTAATATATATATATATAAAAATATATTTTATGATTTATTTTTTTCTTTATCGAATGGATTTATTATCTGGAGAAAAACTAAAGAGAGAGAGAGAGAGATAAAGGGAAAGAGAAAGAGAGAGAGAGAATAAAAGAAAAATAACTTCCAGGCATTATATATATATATAAATATTATCAATAAATAATAAAATTTTTTTAATAAAAAAAACTACAATTAAAGATCGTTATAAAAAAAAAAAAAAAAAAAATTTATATTATTATTATTATCGATTTTCGATTTTATTACCATCGATTTGTAGTCGTCGTCGTGTGTGCGTGCGTGCGTGTGTGTGCGTGTGCGCGCGCATTGCAGCGTTTCCGTTATATTTATCCCTATTTTTAATCGTTTTATTATTTTAGTTATTAATTTATTTTATTTGATTTTCTTTTTTATTATCTACCCGGATGATCGCCTCCTCTTTCCCTCTTCTCCCCCTCCGGAAAATTGTCGAAATTTACCCCCCCCCCAAAAAACCAAAAAATTTACGATATTTTTTTATCGATTCGAACGAGAAAACAAAACAAAATCCACCAACTTTTTCTTACTTGATTAAACCTTTACAAAAAATTATTATTATTATTATTATCGACTTCCAACTAAATAAAAAAAAAACCTTCCTCCCACCCCCCATCATTACGCTTCCTTCCTTCCCCCCACGAATTGTGAGGAGGTGGGGGGAGGAAAAAAAGGTCGTTAATAATTTTCAACACATATACTCTCACTCTTACGTAAATTTTTTTGATTTTTAATAATAATAATAATAATTATTATTATTATTATTTTTTTTTTACTTTTCATCATCATCATCATCATCATCATTATTATTATTTCATACTAATTTAGCTAATTTTTAGCTGGCAGAGCAAAAAAAAATTACTTTTTTTTATTTACTCATTAAATTTTTTTTTTGTTTTTTTTTTTTTTTTTCAACGTAATCAGGCATTTTAATGATTCCAATATTTATTTATCTATATATATTTATTGATTTATTTATTGTTTTTTTTACTTCGTTGTTTTAACCGGAAACGGAAATTTTCTATCTCTCTCACTCCCTCACTCTCTCTCCTTTTTTATTTTTTATTTTTCCATTGTTAAAAATCACGTTTTTTTATTTTTATTTTTATTTTTTTGCCGATGCGGCTGACTAAATTTACAAAATAAATCCTTCTTTTTTTTTTTGTTATGTTTGTTCCACTGATTGATTGGCAATCAATCCTCGTTGTCGTCGTTTTCGTTTTTTTTTCTTTTGTTTTTTTTTTTTATTATAAAATTATGTTGGCAGCACCTGCGATATCTCCTTTTTCTATATATATATATATATAGATATTGAATAGTTATTTATTCGTGTTAAATGTTGGAGAAAATTCAATCGTCCATTGTTTTTTCGTTTGATTGTTTGTTTGTTTGGTTGTTTGAATTTTACATTATCATCGTCGTCGTCGTTTGTTGATTTATTTTCGTTAACGTTCGTTTATTATTTTACCTTTTTAAACGAATTCTTCTCAAAAAAAAAAAATTATTTGAGAAAGAGAGAGAGAAAGAGAGGAAGAAGAAGACAATCGGGCGTGTAGGTGGGGGGAAATAAGATATGATAAAAGGAAAAATTGGACAAGAGCAGTAATAGTAGTGGTGGTAGTAGTGGTTGTAGTAGTTGTAGTAGTAGTAGAAATTGGCAACTTCTTTATTCCTAAGGCATAAAATAAAGTTAATTTCATTTTATTTAATAATTTAGAAAATTGAAAACGCGAGCGAAGGCGCCATTAATATTTTCAAACCATTTTATAACTAGTAAAATCCGTTTTCCCCCCTTTCTCTCTCCCTCTCTCTCTCTCTCTTTCTCTCTCACTTTCGGGTTCTATTAATAATAATAATATTTTTCTTTTCTCCGTACGTTTTTTAAAATGTTTTTTTTTTTTTTTTTTTAAATAAATATAAATCTATGGATGCGAGCGTGTGCGTGTGCGTATGCGCGCGTTTGAGTTTAAATCCCGCAGACAAAATTTATTTTGCACTTCATTTCCGGACCGGAAATGCACGAAAAAGGTTTTTTTTTCTTTTTTCCCTTTATTTATTTTTTCTTTTTAAACATTGCAGGAAATCTTGATTTGGAAAAAAAAAAAAAATATATACGAGTGTACACATAAATTTCGGAAAACAAAAAAAAACAATTAATATTATTATTATTGCTACGGTTTTTTTTGCGCGCGTAATTTAAATTCTCATTTAAAAAAAAAACTGCGTAAATTGATAAAAGAGTTAAAAACACGGTCGCGCGTTTTGTGGATTCAAATTCGTTGATAAAAAATGGTGAGGGGAGAGGGAGGAGTTGTAAACAACATAAGATAAAAAAAGAAAATTTTTTAAAAATTATTTACATAAAATAAAATTTGTCTTGTTTTTATTTAAAATAACTCGAGCAAATATAACCGTAAACAAAATATAAAGTTTTCCCCGTAGGAAAATTTTTTTCTCTCTCTCTCTCTCTCTCTTCTTTTCCCGTCTTCTTTTCCCCTCTCCTCTACCCCTCACCTCCTCCTTTTTTCGTGTCGAAAAAAAAGAGATTTTTTAGAAAAGGAAAATTAAGTTTTTTTTTCTCGGTTGAAAATTTTCACGTAATCAACGTAACGTTTCATTATTATTATTATTATTATTATTATTATTATTATTATTATTATTATTACACGCACTTTAAAACAAAAGTATAAAGAATAAGAGAAAAACGCGCGTAAACGGAAACACGCATAAAACGCGCGTTTTTTTCTTACTTTCCACACATTTAAACGAAAAGTTTTTTCAAATCTGATTAAAATCAATATAAAAAAAAAAAAAGTTTTTTTTAAAGTCCATGGAGGATTTAAATTAAATTTGTTTTTGACGAAAAAAAAAAAAAATAGGAAATTTTACAATATTTTTATCGTCATTGTTGTTGTTGTTCTTGTTTGTTGTTGTGTTTGTTGTGTTTGTTGCTATTTAAAAAAAAAAAAAAAAAAGAATGAAATTGTAAAACAAGAGAATGAAAACGTTTATTACGTTTAATTGTAAAAATAAAACTTGATTTTTTTTTTTTTAGTAATATAATGATAATAATAATAATAATAATAATAACACAAGAGTGATACGATATCACAGGAATGATGACGTCATTTTTTAAAAAATATTTCTTTCATCTTTATCCTCTTTTTTCTTACCATTTTTTTTTTTTTACCTTTTGAAAAACTTAATTCATTTACCCGCCAATGTTTTCTTGAGGGAAAGGGCGAGAGGGGGTGGGATGTGGGAAATCCATGATTTTCATATTACCTGTAATTTTTTCCAAAGGTTACCAATTTGGTTTTTTTTTTTTTCACGAAGGAATTAAAGCTAAAAAAGGTGTGATGGATCATTTTGTTTTCGAAACCTTCCATGTCCTCGTAAAATATGATGTGTCTGACATTGGTTGAACGGAATCTAGAAGTTTCTGTTATTTTTTTTTCTTTTGGTGAAGTCATCATTTGTTTTATCCCTCACACTTTTCCGCTACTGGTGTGTGCGTAATTGAATTTACCTTGAATTTTTCTCTTTATGAAAAATTAGGAGAAGAAATCAGGTAAACGAAATGTAACGAAGGTGGAAGAAGTTAGATAAGCTGTCGGTAAAAGAGAAGGAGAAAGAGAAGGAGAAGGAGAGGTGGAGGTGTAAAAAAAAAGGTTTAAACTTGGCAAAAAGAGAATAAGAATGACATTTAATTACGATGGTTTGTGAAAAGAACATAAACCCAATGCAGTCACGGAGAATGAAATACAATAACAGTAAAAGTGTTAATTGCTTCACAAATTGTTGTTGTTTTCTTGTTATAAAGTTAGTGGCTATAACACTTTTGATTATATCTCTTTCACCTTTCAAAACATTTTACTTTCTCTCTCTCTCTCTTTCACATCTTGGTAAGCCTCATTTAATCTCTTAACCGTTTGATATTCGAACGTGTAAATTTAAACAATTTTAACTTTAATTTTTTTTGTGTGTGTGTGTGCTTTTAACGAGCTCAATGCGAGAAAAAAAAAAGAAAAGAAATTTTATCGTTTTTTTACAAAAACGTGTAAGCTGATTGTCTATTGCCACTGTAAAAGAAAGATAAAAAATGTTTTATGAAAAAAAAAAAAAATTAAAAAAAAACGAGGGTGAATATTAAAACATTTAAAACTTTTTTTCTAACACCACGTAATCAAAGTTTTTTTTTTTTTTTTTTTTTAATTTTCCGACAAAGTTTTTACCGGACAAAACATGTCGAAAAGGTGACAAAAAAAATTAAAATTTAACGCGTACAAAAAGAAAAAAGAAAATGGAGGAAAAAAAAATAAAAAATTTTTATTTAAAAAAAAAAAAAGGTTGAATCATTCAATTCCGAGTCAAAGGAAAGGAAAAAAAAGGAAAAAAAAAAGTTTTTCCTTTAAATCGGGTGTCAAAGATTCCAGCTTAAAATGGATTCCAGAAATGTTGGCCAAATTATTTATGGATTTCTACTGGAAGAGAACCCTTGACTTTCCCTCCATGCATAAATCTTTTGCAATTTCCTACCAAACTTTTCCTTTTTTTTTCCTTTTCTTTTCTTCCTTTTCTTCCTTTTTTCCTTTTTTTTCTAAAAAAAGCGTTAAGCTCCATGATGTTATCTTGTTATTTTTAAAGTTTGGAAAACGGATTACGAATACAATTCACTTCGGAATTTTTTTCTTTCTTTCTTTCTTTTCCTTTTTTCCTCTCCCCCCACATTTTTTTTTCGGGGGATCCCCTTCTTTTTTTTAAAAAACTTTTTTTTTGTTGTTGTTGTTTTTTTTCGTTTTGTTTTGTTGTTTGTTGTTTGTTTTCAAACTCAAAGGTACGTGCGTGTGAAAGTGAGTGCGTACGTAGTTGTAGTAGCAGTGGGAGCAGAATCGATAAATTTCTACGTTGTTATTCTAATGTAAAAACGATTGAATTAATTTAAATTTACTTTTATAAATTTGGTTTTTGAATTTAAAAGATTCCCTCCGCCATTACAAAGAACCACCACTTCTAATAAATTCAAACCAAATAATTCTAACAACGTTAATGCCAGACGATCCCTTAAACCTTCTCTCTTTCTCTCTCTCGCTAACTACTCTTTCCTTCTTATCCTTTTGAGAAAATTTTTAAATAATGCAAATTTTCGTACGCATCCTTTTGTCTCGAGTTTGAAATTTGAAAAGGCGAAGGGAGAAAATCAACTTTTGGAAAATGAATTTTTCTTAAGGGATTTTTCTACCACTTTATAGGTGGTAGAGAAAAAAAAAGGGGTTGAAATACGGTATATAACCACTATGAAAACTTTTGCAAATTATGTCTTTTTCTAATTTTTTTTCTTTTTCCCGGGGGGGGGGGATTCAACAGATATTTTTACATAAATTTTTTTTTTCGTCTTCTTCTTTTCATCCCAATTACGAGTGTAATTTTTTTTTTTTTTTGATTAAAAAATCGGTAAAAGTTTTACGATTTCATTAACGATTACGAAACATTAAGCGAACTTTATTTTTTGGGGGGGGGTGCGGGAGGCGGGGGTTGGAAAAGAAAGAAAAAAAAAGTTAGATGAAATTTAGAAACAGGATGAGAGAGTTGGAGGGAAAAAAAAAATTGTGTAAAGAAAGCAATCAGATAAAGAAGAAAAGAAAATCAGGCAAGTAATCAATAGGATCTTGATTTAAGCCCTACACGATTTATTTTATTCCCTTCCTCGTGTAACAGTTTCTGACAATGATTATTCGTTAAATCCGAAGATTCTAGAACATTATCCAACCACGGTAATTGAAATTTTAATTAAAACTTTCTTATAACTTTAAGAGAAAATTACTTTCTTTTTTTTTTGGATTCGACGGTGTTTTTACCTTAAAATGACAAACCGGAAAAAGAAGTTTTTTAATATTTAAAAAAAAAATAAAAAAATTTAACCATCTTGAATGACGTCATTAAAAATTATTCGAACGCAGAAAAGGGGAAGTGGGGGGGGGGAAAAGGATTTCTGAACGTACATTTAATAAATACAAATTTCCTATGTATAAAAAATTCATATACAACTACCGCTCCTATCGAGAGATTTTTGTACTAATAAATAAAATTTTTATAAAATTAAAACGTAAAAATTTAATTTTTTAAAACACGTTTGTGTTTGTTGTTGTTTGTTGTCTTTATCATCATCATCATCATCGAAGTAAAAATTTAAAGGAAAAATCGATCAAACGGATAAAGAATTAAAAGTTGTTATAATATATTTGAGATCGAAAATGAGATTGATGGATGAGTAAAAATAATTCTGCACCTTTATTTTATTTTATTTTACTTTTTTTCCTCTCTCTCTCTCTGTCTTTCTTTTAAGTCTCATTTTAAACCTATCATCCATTTCCCCCCTCTCTCTCTCCCTTTCCTTTTTTTCATCTTTCTTTCATCTCTAAAGAAGATACACTGACCCTAACGAACCACAATGACACTGATGAATGATATATATATATATTTATTTGAGTTTTCTATCATTTAAAAAAAAAATCGATCCATCTTTTTTTAGTAAAAAACATTTAGCCTGACGTACGAGAGAGTCTATCTAATTGTGAGAAAGATAAAAAAATGAAAGAAAAAGGTCAAAGGGCACAAATCAAATGTTTTATTTATTAAAAACTTAACATTATCATTACTAAAATTTTCTTTTTTTTTTCAAACGTCATTTTGTATCCCTTTCCATTCTTTCCCTTTCTCATTTCCTTATTTTTTAAGAAAAAAACTCGTAAGCAATAATAATAATAATAAGGAGAAAGAGAGAGAGGGGGAGAGAAAGAGAGAAAAAAAAATTTTTTTTATTCGTATTTTTACAAACCGTAAATGTAGATTTTATTTTTCTAATGTGTGTGTGTGTGTGTCTGTAGATAGATATAAAAAAATTTTTTTCTTTCAAACAATAAACAAACAAACAAACAAACAAACAAGAAAGGAAGCAAGGAAGCAAGCAAGCATTTCGTTAAACTAAAACGAGAGGGAAAAATGTTAGCAATCAACCAGAATCCATTAAGCAAATGATGGAAGCTGAATCATCACTTATTGGAAAGAATCTCACAACGACGCCACACAAAACTTTTTCTTCCTTTTTTTTTTTTTTCATTTTCGCCTTTCATCCTTTTTTTTTTTTTTTGAAATGTTGATTGAGGATTTTCTCTCTCTCTCTCTCTCTCTCTCCCTCTCTCTATCCTCCCTTCTCTCTCTCTCATTCACTTTTTCCCAGAGAAAAATTATTATTAAAAAAAAAAAAAAGAAAAAACTTGTCACTTCGTTCGTTTTCAAACGTGTACATTTTTAATCTTTAATCATAAAAAAAAAAAAAAAGGAATTAAAATTCAAAATGGCGTTTTTAAAATAATATTATCATTATCATTATTATTATTTACAACGTAACTCGAGTAATTTATTTATTTAAAACTTTTCAGATTATCCCTTAAATTTGTGAAAAATTTAATCAAAAAATTACGTACGTTTTTAATAAAATATTTATTTAAAAAAAAAAAAAAATTTCCCCAGTTTCCCCCCGCGTTCCCACTCTCTCTATCTCTCTCTCACACACACACACTTTTTGTTTTTTTTCTCTTTTCCTTTCCACTTTTTTTTTTTTTTTGTTTTTGTCTGTCTGATATATTAAAAATGTATGCGAAAACTCTAACACGTTCGTTCGTTCGTTCGATTTTAGTCTGAGAGAGAAAGATGGAAAAAGAGAGAGAGAAAGAGATAGAAAACGTAATATGTTGGAAAGTAAAGTTTTGCAGACTGCAAAAGGGCGCCATTGAGAATACAAAAAAAAAAGAAAAAGAAAAAAAAATGATAAAAATAAGTCTAGTAATAAATATCTAAAAACTCTTTATATTTGTTGGAAGGAAAATCTTTTTATTATGCTTAGATGGGGCAGAGAGAAAAGAAAAAAAAAATGTCGGGAAATAAGAAAAAAAGAGAGAGATAGAAAGATTAATAATAGCGTGAGAAGGAAAAGAACAAAAAAATACAGACAGAAGCAACAGCAGCAACAGCAACAGCAGTAACCGATTCAAATGAATTTTTTCCTTTTTTTCCTTTTTTTTTACAACGTTAAATAAATAAATAAAATTTTTTTTTGTTTTACTGGAGAATAAAAAAAAAAAGTTCTAGAGTCGAATTATAACAGAAAAAAAATAAAATTTCCTTACGAATAATAATAATGATTATTACAAGTTTATTCCAGTAAGTAACAAACATTTTCCAGGGGAGAAAACTTCACAGAGGAAAAACGTGGAGGAAAATTTTTTTTTAAATTCGATTTTATTAATACAAAAAAAAAATTTTTGATTCATTCATTGAATTAAACGTGTAAGAAGAAAAAATTTGTTTTTTTTCCATGCGGTTAAATAAAAAAAAAAAATTTTAACGTGGCAAAAGAAAAAGAAACGTTTTAAATTAATTTAAAAAAAAAAAAGTAAAAATTTTAAATTTTTAAACGCGATAAAAAAAAACAAAATGGCGGGGATGGAGGGGGGGAAAGATAAGAAAAAAAAAATTTATCGTGGAAGTAATAAGAAGTCAAAGTAATTTTTTTTTTTTTTTTTGGTCGGATTGTTTTACTAAATTACAGGTAAAATTTTTTTTTTTTTTTTCCCTACACCGACCGGATATTGGTTAAAATTTTAATGAGGTCATTAACAGTCCGGGCACCAGCAACAAGTCTGTAGACTAAACGTAGGTTGAAGGTAGAGAATCCCCAGGGATTTTTCTAATTCTCCGCTTTTCTCCCATCGTCCCAAAGGATACGTGCCACGAATAATTCACTTGCATTTGTCGTTCAATGTCATGCTTTTTCACAAATTCGGATTTACAAAAAAAAAGAAAAATGACAGAAAAATGAAAAATGTTTATGTAGGAGTAGAGAAAAAAAAAGGAAAGAAAATAAAAGAAAGAAAGAAAAAACAAAATGGAAACAAAAATGAAAATGTTTTCTTTTTTTTTTTTTTGTCGTGTAAATAAATCTCCGAAAACTTTTTAGACGGGGAAAAAAATTTTTTTTTTTTGACTTTAAAAAAAATTATGATTAATTTTCATATATTAAAAAGTTTTTAAACAATTAAATATTATTTTAATTTTCTTTTTTTTTGTTGTTCAAAAATTAAAAAATTATCGTAATTTTCTCCTTCCACGTGTTTTTTTTTTTTTAAAACTTTTTACCTGCAGCAATACTAACGACGAATAACAACAAATAAACTATTATTTCATTTATTTAAAACGATAAATGACGTCATTTTTTTTTTATATTAAATTTCTACTTCCACGTTTTTTTTTTTTTAACCAATTAACCCGTTCGTATAAATTTAACTTATCTTTATATTTTTTTTTCTTATCGTTTTCACGTTCAAACGTTCACTTTTTTTTTTTTATATTTTTTTAAAAAAACGTAGTGGGGATGATGATGAAATCGGACCGTTTTTATTTTTAATAATAATAATAATAATAATATCGATATTTAAAAAAGAAAAAAAAAGGAAAACACGCGTTTGTTAAAAAAATTTTTTTCTTCAGAATTTCAAAATGACTACACTCCCATAAAATAAATACATGAACTATATGTTTTTTAAAAAAAGGAAACGTTTTCGTTTTATCGCAAACGTCACGATTTGTTTCACGTTCGATTTTTTTTTTATTAATGACGTAATGTGGGCTTTAAAAACGGGAAAAAAATGATAATAATAATAATAATTATTATTATTATTATAAATAGTTTCAAATGATCACGTAATGTGATAATAATAATAATAATAATAATAACGATAATAAATTTTCGGGATTTTTATTTTGTTAAAAAAAAAAAAACCGGAAACGAAACGTAGTAAAATTTTTTTTTTTTGTTATAAATTGGCCAAAAATAAATATTTAGAATTGTGTGGTGGGGGTGTGTGCGGAGGGGAGGAGCGAAGGGTAAAAAAAGGAATGAAAAAAAGAAAACGGACGAATAAATTTGAAAAATCTGGAAAATTTTTTTCGAAACCGATCGAGCGATGGTGTTTTATAAGTAAATAATAATCGACCGAAAGGTATTGAGTCACGTGGTACCAGATGATTAAATACACGACGTTGAAGTGTCAGAAAAAAACGACGAAAAGACCGCATTAGGAAAAGCGGAAGGAAAAATTATAAAATGCAAAAAAATAATTTTCGAAAATCGAACGACAGGAATTCAAACAGGATAAAATCCTGGAATTTTATCAAAATTCAACAAAACGATTCCTTCAATTAGAATAATAATAATAATAATAATTTTTCATACATCCGTAAAATATAAAATAATAATAATAATAATAATAAAATTAAAAAGTTTATAATAAGTAAGTAAAAAATAAAAATTAAGGAATGATGATTTCATCATATAAAAATAAAATTGTACCATTTACCATAAGGTAAATATAAGTAAAAATAATTTATTTAACGTTTGGAAAAAGGGGAAAATTTTTACGTGCGTGTCGTGCGTGCGTGCGTGGATGCGTGTGACACGTGTGTCAGGTTTCTGCCAACTTAATAAAACAAAAGATAATAAGAAAAAAAAAAAAAAAATATATATATATATATATATATATATATATATATATATATATATTTAATGAATAACGACGCGTAGAGAGAGAGAGAGAGAGAAAATTTTTTTTTGCAGACGAATCATTTTAAAAACGTGATTAATAGTTTAGTTACACACACACACATATAGAAAAAGGAAAACTAAAAAAAAAGAGAAAAAAGATTTATCCCGGACAATAGAAAAGCTGATTGCTGACTTGACCACCCTTAAATAATAGTTTTCCCCTATATTTTCTTCCTTTTTTTCCTCCTGCAGATGATGATGAGGGAGAGAGAAAGAAAAAAAAAGAAAAACTTAAATTGAAAATCCCGCAGGATTTAACTTTTTATTGATTCCTTTTACTTTTTTTTTTTTAAGATTCGTGTTACATTATTTGAAAATTTCGGTTAATGTTTTTGACAACTTTTTCATTTTTTGATTTGTTAAAAAAAAAAAAAATTTCGGGTTTTTTTTCATTATCCTCACCCCTACGCCTCCCCATCTCTCGTTTTTCTCCCCCCTTTGAAATTTTATATTTTTCGTCGTCACTTTGATACCCCAACAGGTTGTTGTTGTTGTTGTAAAAAAAAGAAATTTATTTTAAATTATTTTTATTTTAGTCGTTACTTGAATTTTTTTTCTCCCCCTTATTGGGTTCGACATGAAATTTTCTTTCGTTTTTGTTGTTTCTGTTTGTTGTTGTTGTTGTTGTTGCCCGTAAGGAATAAAAGAAAAAAATTTTTATATCGGATTGAAAAATTCTGTTAGAATAATTTTCAAAAAATTTTTTTTTCTTTTTTTTTGTTCGATTTAGGGGGACGACAGTAGAACGAAGGGGATTAGCGTGAGGAAAAAAGGAAGAGAGAAGAGAAGGAGAAACGGGGGGACAGAAAAAAGTTTGCGCAACTTTTTGAATATTTAAAATTTGTCGAAACCTGTTGAGAGTAAAAAAAAAAAAAAAATTTTTTTTCTAAATAAAAAACGTCGACTAAAATTTTTTTTTTTAAAATCAATTTTCTCTCTCTCTCTCTCTCTCTCACTTTCTCTCACTTTCTCTCTTTTTCTCGCAATACGTTAAAAATTCTAAAAAAGAAAAAAAAATCCGGGAAATTTTAAAAAACTCGTTAAATTCCCGAATATTATTAATACCAACAATAAACAATTTCATTTCGTCATTGTTTTCTAAAGGTATAACAATAATGACGTCATAAAAATATTTTTGACGTCATCACAATTTGAAAAAAATAATAAAAAAAAAAATAAGAACGATTAACTATAAAAATTTTTTTTTTCATTTTTTCCCCGTTTTCACCATCGAATCAAAGAAAAAAAATTTATCACGTGAGGGGGCGGGAGGTAGGGAGGTAGGGGGCGGTAATAATAGGGTAATAATAATAGGACAATAATAAATTACAAGGGGTAATAATAAACAATCAGATTAAATAAAAAAAAAAATCAATGAAAAATAAATTAATTTAATTGTCAAGTAACAAACGAAACGTGAAAATTTTATTTTCACGAAAAAAGAAACCAATTAACTGACCATTCATTTAATTCGTGTCAAAAACTTTTCTCGTTTTAAATCCAAATACGTGGAAAATTTACTTTTCCGATTAAATAATAATAATAATAATAATAATATAATAGATTTATTTAACTCACCTCCCCCCCGAAAAGTACGTAGAACGAAAAAAAAAACTATTTCATCATTGTTATTGTTGTTAATAATTATAAAATTTATTCTAAGAGTGAAAACTCTAAAAAAAAAAAAAGAAAATTTCAATCAATTATTTTTATTTATTTGTTTGTTTCTTCATTCGTTCGTTTGTTTGCTCGTTTGTTTCTTCGTTTGTTTGTTCGTACAATTTTTTTATATTATTTATTTATTTGACGCGTGAAATCTCTTAATTTACACGATCCGTTGAATTTTATTATAAATAAAAAAAAATTTTCAACAAAGTAAAAAAAAAAAAATCCTCCGTGAATTATTATTATTATCATTATTATTATCATTATTATTATCATTATTATCATTTTCGATCGAACGTTGATTCGAACGCGAATGTTAAATAAAAAAACTACCAACGAATATTTATTAATAAAAAAAACGAAAAAAAAAAAGGTGAAACAAAAAAAAAAAAATAAAAATAATATCCCGGATGTAACGGATGCGAAGAGAATTTTGAATCCCCCTTCTCACTCTTCCTCCCTCTATCTTTCCTCTCTTTTTTTCTCCTCCTCTTTCTATAATATAATTTTTAAATAATGATAATAATAATAATTTTTTTTTATTATTCGTTTGTAAAACGTGCGAACGTTTTTTTTTTTTTTTAAATAAAAAATCCACGTGTTTCATATAAAAAATTTTTTTTTTTAAAACGAATCCCGGGATTTCGGTACGATTAATATGAGTTTGTTCTAAATTTCGAATTATATTTTTTATCTGCGATCTCCTCAACGGGGATATTTACGCTTGTTAATTAATTATATTTATATATCGGGGATCTTATAATTAATACCGCGTGCAAAGAAAATATCTCTTTCTCTCTTTCTTTTTTTCCATTTCCGGTTTCGAAAAAAAATTAAATTAAAAAATAAACGCGAAAATTTTTATAAACAGAAATTTGGCAACATTGTAATTAATATTATTTTATTACGTTAGAGTTGAGGAAGAAAAAAAAAGAAAAAAAGGAAAATTTTTGCTGTTGTTATTTTTTTTGGTGTCGCGTTTTTTCTTAACCTTGAAATTTTAAATTAATTTTTTTTTTTTGGGATATTAATTTACCGATTTTTTCTTTAATGGTTTTGGATCTTTTTTTTCCATTAAGTCAAAAAAAAGAAAAAATAGGGGGAGAGAGGGGATCCCGTTAAACGATTTTTTTTTTTTTTGTCTACGGTTATTTATTTTAAAAGGTTTCGAGCTTTTAAGCAAAACAAACAAAAAAAGAATTAAATGAAGGAAACTGAAAAAAAAAAAGAAAAGAGAAAAGAATATACAATCTCGGAAAACAACAACAACAGCTAAAAACAAAAAAAAGAAAGCAGAAGAAAAAAAAAAGAAAAAAGTTAAAACGTTTAGTGAAAAATAAGAAATTCGAACAACAGCAACAGCAAACGAGATGATAGAAAATGAGGGGGGAAGAGGAAAGGGAAGGTGGTGGTGGTGGATGTCTGGTTGTTTTCTCTCTCTCTCTCTCTCTCTCTCTCATCGTCTTAGACTTTATTATTAGATTTTTCCTTTTTTATGTTGACACAATGAGAAACTTGTTTTGTTTGTTTAAGAATTATCCAGATGAGGTTCATTTACAATGAAATTGATGACGTAACTCCTTCAAATTTTATTCTTATCAAATTTTCTCTCCTGCCACGTCTTTTTCATCCCCGCGTGTGTGTGTATGTTTTATTATTATTATTATTATTATTATTATTATTATTATTATTATTATTATTATTATTATTATTATTATTGTTTTTTTACCTTTTTCATTAAAATTAAAAAAGTTTCGAAAAAAAAAAAAAACTTTCACGTTTTCTTATTATTAAATTTTATAACTAAATTTTTAACAAACCGAACGACGACGAGACAATAAACAATTTTTTTGTTTTTTAAACGTAACGAAAACTAACGATAATAATAATAATTATTATTATTATTAATTTCTTTTTGTTTTTAAATGTAAACGACGACTAGACGACGAAGTTTTTTTTTTTTTTATGTAAAAAACTTATTGAATTGTTTTTAATAAAAATGTTTTGTTACTTTTTCAAACAACAACAACAACAAAAATATAAAATTTTTTTTTTTTTTTTTTGTAATTAAATTTTACACTTTTAGAATTTAATTATTATTATTATTATTATTATTTTTGTCGTTCTTGTTTTTCTTTAGTTTGTCAGCAAAAAACATAAAAAAAATACAAAATTTGTTGCTTGTGTCGGTAGAAAATTACCGAGAGTGATAATTGGGGTGGTGGGGGTGTATTCCTGTAATCCGACTGCTTGGAGGTTAAGTATGGAGAATGTTTTAGAGTAGAGGTAGGCGTCCGATAGGGGCGAATATTCAACTTGGATGACTTGGGGAGCCCGAGGTAGCCAGGTTGAGTCCGAAAAAAGGAAAATCGGACAAAAGGTCACCGAGTTGAGAATCGTGACTTCGATTTCAGCTCGTCCGAACAAGAGCAGACCTATACCTACGAAAGGGGATAAGTGATCTAGCACCTTTTCGAGTAATTGAAGATGCGCTAACGTTTGCTCTGCTGGTGAGTCTGAGGAAATGCGGAGGTGCGACGTGAAAGGAAGACAGATGAAGGATCAGAGATGAAGGACAGAGCTCGAGACTGTTCCAAAGGATAAAAAAGAGAAGCATCGGGATCTTCTTTAGGTGAGATTCTTACCTTTGCGAGTGCGGACCTGATTTCTAGCTGGCTGGCTGGGTGAGGCTGAAACACAGGCTAAAACGCCCTGCAGGAAAAAGATCACGGTGAAACACGTCCAGAAGTTGTAGTTTGTTGGGTAGTGGCTTCTGCTGTATCCTCCCACTCTCCCTCCTACCGGGTGGGGAAGTTATCCCGAAATGTTGCATTTCTCCTAAATTAACAAAAAAAAAAAATTTTGTTAGAAAATCAAATAACGAATACAAAAAAAAAATTTTGTTAATTTTGATGACGTAACGATATTAAAAAACAAAAACAAAACAAAAATAAAAACGTAAAGAAAAAAAAAATTTCCTATTCGAAAAGGTTAAAAAAAATTTCATTTTAATTTATTCCAGAAAAAAAAGAAAAGAAGGAAGGGAGGGAGGAAGGGGAGAAAAAAAGGTCATGGATTTTTTTTCGAAAAAAAAAGAAAAATCGACGGGGAATTGAAGGTAACGAAAAAAAAAAAAAAAAAAAAAACAAAATTAAATTTTTCCTCCTTTTTTTTTTTCCTTTTTTTCCTTTTGAATAGTTTGAATTTCTAATAATAATAATAATAATAATAATTCAAAGTAAAAAAAAAAAATTCGCGCTTTTTGTTGTTTAACAAAACAAAAAAGAAAAAAATTTTTTTTTTTTTTTTTTAACTACTGGAATTCATATCCAGTTTTTTATTTTTCCAGTGTTGTCCATAATTTATATATATAAATTAGAGTTTCACAGGAAAAAAGAAAAGTTTTTTTTTATATACGGAATTAAATGGGTTTTAAATTATAATAAATTTTAAATGTGAATAACATTTAATTTCAAAAATGTCACTTGCACGACTTTTATAAATTTATTATTATCATTATTATTATTATCATCATCATAAACATTTTTTTTTTTTTTAACTTTATTGAATAAAAAAAAAAACTAATTAAATAATAATAATAATGATGATAATATATTCGTATATATGTAAAAAAAAAATTTTTTAACGTACGTACGACGACAAATGGTTTTTATTATTATTATTATTATCAACGATTTCTTTATGATAATTTTTTTTTTTTTTTAGTTTTGTTTGTGTGATCGCAAAAAAAAAAAGAAAAATGGCCGACGAAAATGAGTTTATTGCTCTCGTTCAGAGTCACTCGTGACGTTACATAAAATTTTATTTTTTTTGGTTTCGGTGGTTAATTAATTTTTATTTATTAATTTTTTTTTTGTTTGGGTT
Organism: Pediculus humanus corporis; assembly: GCF_000006295.1. NCBI lineage: Eukaryota > Metazoa > Arthropoda > Insecta > Psocodea > Pediculidae > Pediculus > Pediculus humanus. Next base: position 288,278 of record NW_002987822.1, read on the forward strand.
TTTTTTTAGGCGGTGGTGACACGACGGGGGAGGAGGGGAATGGGATAAAAAATGGCGGAAGTGGAAAAAACAAAACCGGAAATGGTGAAAATATTTTTAAAAAACCAAAAAGAATATTATAAATTTTTTTTTTTTTTTGTTTTCTCTTTCTCTCTAACTATCAATCTATCTATCTATCTCTTTCTCTCTCTCTCTTTCTCTAACTATCAATCTATCTCTCTCTCTCTTTCTCTAACTGTGTTAATTATAATTTTACTTTTTATTAGATTTTTATTTGATTTTATCAGAATGCAACGACGTAATAAACAATAATTAAGGTGTTAATAAAAAAAAAAAAAAAATTTTTTTTGTTCTATGCGAAATTCGTTTTATTTATTTGTTTTATTTTTCCCGCGTTTTTTCGTTCGCGTGTTATTAAACAATAATTTTTAATTATGTTATTTACACTTTGCACACTAAATTAAAAAAAAATTTTTTTTAAATAAAAAAAAAACAAAAAAATATCAACGAGAGTAATAATAATAATACTCAACGGGTTGTGTGATTTCCACACGTTTTTCAATTGTTGTTGTTATAATAATAATAATAATAATAATAATAATAATTACTCGTGTTGATGACGTCAAAAAAGGAAAATTTCCCTTCGTATATATATACATATATTTTTTTTTTCCTTTCTCGCATAATTTCCCCCGTTATATTATTCACGCGGAGAGAAGGAAGTAAATGTGAGGAGGGTGAAGGGGGAGGGAAAAAACTTTCCTTTGTCGAAAATTAATAAATTTAAATCGGAAAATATGCAAATGAAAAACTTTTTTTTTCCTTCTCTTCCGATCGTGTTGCCGAAATAAAGTCGTCGAAACGCAAAAAAACTTTTTTTTTTTTACATGTAATTACGTGCGCTACGGAAACAACAACAACAACAACAACAACAATAATAATAATAATAATAATAATAATAATAATAAACCCGATTTTAATTAATTAAATTTTTTTTTATACGATTGAAGATTTTTAACGGCGTAACCGATGAAAAAAATTAAAAAAAAAAAAAATTTTTTTTAATGAAAAAAAACATCGTGGCAATAGGTAAAAAAAGTGTTTGGGGGAGAGAGAGAGTGTGAAAATGAGGAGCAAACGTCATATGCAAATGAAATCTGTCTGGGGGGTAGGGCCGGGGGCAGCGCGCTACGGGTCGAAAATTAAAATTTACGTCATTGAATTTAATGATTATTTTTTTTTTCAAACGGAGTAAGGGTAAAAAAAAAAAATCTACCACGCTCCCCTTCCCCCCGCCCCCAATAAAATGAGAGAAGGGAAAAAAAGGAAAAAAGAATTTTTTGAAAAATGAAGGAAAAAATAAATAAATATTAAAATAATAATAATAATAATAATGAGGGAAAAGAGTGGAAATAACGAAGTTTTCAAAGCAGAAAGAATGAAAGAAACCTCAATCAGCATAATTCGCATTAAAAAAAAAAAGAATAATAATAATAATAATACAAAAAAACGGCAGTTGTAGAAGAGAAAGAGAGAAAGAGATAGATAGAAAAATGGAGTCTGAGAAAATGAAAGTTGTTAATTTAAGCACAAAAAAGAAAAAAAAGTTAAATGTCTTATATTTTAATTCTTTTTTTTTTTTTTTTTAATTTTCTAACCATTTTTTTCCCACTTTTCTCTCTCTCTCTCTCTTATTACCTTCAACTTTTTCCTTCTTCATTTATTATTTTTTTACTCCCTCACAATTTTACTTTACAATTACTTTCATTTATCTACAGTTAAAAAGCATAATCAGATAGAAACTTGATTAAAAAATCTTTTGTGTATTTAATTTGAAAAAAAAAAAAAATTAATTTTCCACTCATCTACCGTCGTCATTCGGCGACATATTCAATTTAAAAAAAAAAAATTTTAATAATTCTTTTCCTGCCCGACCCCCCCCTCAATCCCCCCATTATATATATTTTAGTTTTATCAGTGGCAACTTAGGAGAGAGAGAGAGAGAGAAAAAAAAATGTAA
>NW_002987822.1:290917-373432 GCF_000006295.1 Pediculus humanus corporis
AAGAATAAAAGCAATTAGTTAATGACAAAGTAAATAAATTTGTGTGGTTTACCCTATTTTTTTTTTTTTTTTTTGTAAAAGGGATGATGATGATGATGATGATGATGAAATTTTAGTGAAATGATGTGGAAGACTTGGATAACCAAAATTTAGCGGGAAAAGAAAAAGAAAAGGAGAGATAATGAGAGAGAGAGAATTGGATGAAAGTAAAATTGAAATCATAATAAAAGATCATCATTAGTAAAAAAAAAAAAAGTTTTAAAAAGTAAAATAATTATCATTTAGTCTAAAACTAAAACTAAAAACTAATGAATTTTTTTTCTTTTTTTGGTTGTGTTTAGTTTAAAAAAACTAATCAACATGAAAAAAGGGGAGGTGGAAAATTTACTTGTACGCACAAATACGTATGATTTCGTTTTATTATTATTATTACGTTCAAAAGAAAAGTTCAATGATTTGTAAATATGAAAGAAATAAAATGAAATACGTTGAATGTTAAGCAAAAAATGAAAAAGAGGAAGAAGAGGAAGAAAGGAAAAAATGAAAATATTTCAAATCTATTATCACGTAACGATCTAGAGCCACGACAAAATTTTTTTGAAATATGAAATTCTCATAGTCGTTTAAATATTGAAAAAAATTATGTCGAAACGTAATAACGAATTTTTCAAACGAAGGAAAAGAAAATAATTGAAACGTTTTTATAAATATTTTAAAATTTATAAAAATGATTAGAAAAGAAAATTTTCGGACCCCCAAAAAAATAAGGAAAATGGAAAAACAGAAAATCACGACTTTAAAAAAAAAAAAAAAAAAAATTTTAACGTTTTTCAATATTAAAACTAAAGATCTACATAATAACCGATCGGAAAATGATCGTTAATTAATTGAGGCGTCGGGCGGAGGGGTCGAGGGGGGAAAGATGAGGGGGCGGAAAAAAGACATCACGGGTTTAAAAAAAAAAAAAAATTTGAATAACAAATCAAAATTTTTTATAGTAAAAAAAACAATTCTTGTACGAAAAATGAAATGGAAAAGAAAATCCGACAGCAGAACAAATCGATTAACTAAAAAAAAATTAATAATAATAATGATAATTAAAGTTTTCAAAACAGGAATTTTCCAACAAGAAACAGAATTTTTTTTTTAACAAAAGATAAAATTCAATTTGTAGAAAGTAAATAAAATTTAAAATCTTTTCTTTCTTTCTTTCTTTTGCGGTTTCTGAGTAGTAGTAGTAGTAATAAACACTTCTTACAAAAGAAGATTAACAATACTATTAAATAATAATAATAATGATAAATATGTATGTAAAAAACAATGAAAACTATGACGACAGAAAATAATAATGACGTCAAAGACGATGACATTTAAAATGGGGAGGAGAAAAAAAAGGTTTTCGTTGTAATTAAAAACGTTTTTAATTAATAAAAAATAACGCGACAACAGGTGAAAATAAAAAAAAAAAAATTTTTTTTCCTTTGATGTCGAGCCAAAGAAAAAATTATTATTATTATTATTGCAATCAACCACCCGTCATCATTTTTCTTTTGTTTTCCCTAAATTCGTTCCTCCTTTTCCTTTTTTTTTTTTTTTGTTATTTCCATTTCACCACTTTTATCCCAATCTTTTCCTTTTTTTTTCCTTTTTTCCTTTTTTCTCATCCGTGAGGTTTTAAAGGTTTATTATAAAGAATATCTTTCCTTTTTTTTTCCTTTACCCCAAACTCTCTTTAAAAAACGACGAATCTCTCTCTCTCTCTCTCTCATTCCTGTTTTTTTATTCCTTTTTATTTATTTTAATTTTCCTTTTTTTCCTTTTTCTTACAAAAAAAAAAACGAAAAACGAAAATTATTCAACGAAAAAGAAATAATAATAATAATAATAATAATTGTCGTTCCCATCATTTTTTAAGGTCCTCCTCCTCTCATTTTTCCTACCCCCCATCTCCCTTTTCCTCTCTCATTAAATTATTACTTGGACGTTAAAAATTTTTTTCTTTTTTTTTCCACTCGTTTATTATTATTATTATTATTATTATTATTATTATTTATTTAATGCCCGTCATTTTTTCAAATCCATTCGAACGTGTTTAATTTAAAATTAAATTTTTTGGAATCGATGATCGGGGGTAGGAGGGGTATGTGTGGAGGAGGGATTTGAAGTGATGGATCGATGAAATCTTACGTGCGCGTATTCGACACAAAAAAATAAATTTTTCTGTCGTCGATTTGAATTCGTGTTAATTTATTGTTTCTACTAAATTAAAATAAAAATTTATATCTCGTCGACGAGCTACGTACGTATCAGTCAAAAAAAAAAAAATAACACCGATAATAATAATAATAATGATGATGATGAAAACTCAACTGAACGAACGCGAACGCAACATGTGGGAAAACAAAATTTAAGAAAGAAAAACGGTGGTGGTGATAATAATAATAATAATAATAATAGTAGAAACAGGGGAGAATAAAAATTTTTTTTTCAGTTTTTTTTATTTTTTAAAATCCTTTGAAATTTCCCGACGGTGCCAAATGAAAATTATTATTATTATTATTATTATTTCTATCATTATTATTATTATTCAAGGAAAAAAACTAGAACGGAAATCTGAATGAATTTTTTTTTTATGTGGATCCGGCGGAAGTTTCGAAAAATCGTAGAATTTAATTATTCGATACTCGACCATGAGAGAGAGAGAGAGAGACAAATTTTTCCACGTCGATTATTTTTAAATAAATAAATAAATAAAATTGAGACGATTTATGAAAAGAAAAAGAGAGAGTGAGAGAGAGAGAGAAGCAAAAAAAAGAGGAGAAAAAGAAAAAAAATAGAGACAACAGGAAAAAGAGTTAAAGAGAGGGGGGAAAAAGAAAGAGAGAAAGAGTTAAAGAGAAAAAGTGAGAAAGAAAGGGAGAGAGAAAAAGAGAGGAAAACAAAGGAAAAGAAAGAGAAAACAATAGAAAGAAAGAGGGAAGAAGGAGAAAAAGAAAGAAATATACAGTAAAAGCGAGGCAAAAAAATTGAGAAAGAAAGAAAACCAAAAAGAGGAACAGATAGAGAGAGAAAAATAAAGAGTAGTTAAAAGAGAAGAGAAAGAGAGAGAGAGAGAGAGTGTATGGATAAAATGTATGTAAAAAAAAAAACCATATTTGAATATCGTAGCTAGAAAAACCGGAGGCGAAGAAGAAATTATTCAAAGTAAAAAAAATTTCTTTGATTTCCGGATCCGTTTAAAAAGTGCGACAAAAAAAAGTGGGTACGTGCGTGCGCAACACGTCATCATCGTCATCATTCTTCATCACTTAATGTTATTACACCTTTTTGTTTTTTTTTTTTTGTACGGCGAACAAGTAATTTTCTTGTTCAAAACAAAATAAAAAACTTTTTCCCTTTTTTTTTTCTTTTTTATGGCCAATTAAAAAATATTAAAAAAAACTTTCCAGAATATTCCAGAAAGAAATTGAGTAAAAATGCTAATATTAAGTTTTCATCATCTTCTCCAAACTGTATAAAAAAAAAAAAACTTTAAAGTGAAGAAAAAAAAAAGAAAATTTTTTTTAATTACTTAAAATTGAGGAGAAAATGGTGACGTCACGAGGGATAAGAAGAAAAAAAAACAAAAATGAAATGAGGGAGTGGAAAAAGTTTGAAAAAAGTTATGTTTAACAAGGTAAAAACAAAGGAAAAGTCGGCAAAAAAGAAAAATCAACTTTTCTTTTTTTTTTTAACATAATAATTTACACAAAAACTATTAAGAAAAAGTCAAAACAATAACGAAATAAAAAGGAAAAAAAGGAAAAATGGAAAAATGAAAACAAAAAGTTTTTTTTTTTTTTTGTAACGAAAATTAAAAAAATAAAAATTAATAATTTATTTATTTTACACAAAGGAGAGGAAAAAAATAAAATAAAAAGATTCAGATTAAAAAACATTAATAAAAAGTGTAAAAGGTGTCGGAAAAGCGAGAAAAAAAGGAAAAAAGGAAAAAAGGAAAAAAATATAATTCCAGTTGATTTGTCCAAAAAATGAAAGGAAAAAGTTTTCCCTGCAAAAAAAAGTGAAAGGCGAAAGAAAAAAATTGAAAGACAAAGGAAATCGTAATTAAGAAATCTGAAAATAACTTTTCCTTTTTTTTCCTTTTTCTCACTTTTTTTCCCCCTCTCCCCCTCTCTGTTTATTTTTTTTTCGGTTCTTTTTATTCACTTTATGAAAATTTTATTTAAAAAAACGAGAATAAGCGAGAAAGTTAAAAAAAAAAAAAAAGAAAAAGAAAAACACGAGAGGGAGAAGAAAGTAAAAGGAAAAAAAAATGAAAAAAAAGGAAAAACCTTTGAGAAAACTTTCTTTGCCAAAACAATGTTACGCCTCTAGCCTTAATTTTGCCTTTTATTTAATAATAATTATAAAACCTTTAAATCTTTTACTTAAATTTTTCTTATGATTTTTACGTTCCTCCTCCTCCCCCCCTCTTCCCCTCTCCTTCTTTCTTTTTCTCTCACTTTCAGTCTTTTTCTTTCTTCCCCTCTCTCTCTCTCCCCCTCTTTTCTTTAAATTTGTCTCTTTCTCTCTCCCCTCGTTTTTTTTTCTCACTTTTTTCTCTCTTACTTTTCGTTTCTTTTTTTCCCAATTTTTCTCGCTCTCTCTTTTTTTAAACATTTATTCTCTCTCTCTTTCTCTTTCTTTAACTCTTTCATTCTTTTTTTCTCTCTCTTTTCTCATTTTTCTTAACTCTTTCCATCTCTACCGATCTTTATTTTTTTAACTCCTTTTCTTTCTCTTTCCATCTCTTTTTTCCCTTTCTTTTTTTAACTCTTCCTTTCTCTCTCTGTCTCTCTCTCTTTACATTCCTTTCTGTCACTCTCTGCCTTTCTTAAATAAATTATAACGATCGCGTTTTGAATTTCAACGTATAAACAAATATCGACAATTCCGCCGTAACGCATTTTCATATAAAAAGAAATTTTTTTTTTTTTTTTAAAACACCGGAAAAGGAAACTAAAAAAAAAGAGAACGAGGAAGGGAGGGAGAGGAGGAAGAAGGGGAGATGGGGGGAGTACAATTTTACGCGTAAAAATTTATTTTATTTTATTTATTCGATTTTTTTTTTAAATAACAAAACGATGTGTAAACAAAAAAAAAATGTTTTCTGTGCATTAAACCGTAGCAAATTATGTACGTATACGACGTATAAAATGAGGGTTTCTTTTTTTTTTTTTTTTTAAATTTTGCTACGTTGGCATATTTTTATTTTATTTTTGCTGTTGTTTAAAATTCGAGTACAAAAACAAAAAAAAAAATTTTTTTTTTTTCGTTAATCGTAAACTTTTTCTTTTTTTTTTTTTTTTATCGAAATTCATTTTTATTACGAAACAATTTTTTTATTTTCCCCCTTTCATCTATTGACACGACATTTTTTTTTTTTACACGTCACAATTTAACTAAAAATTTATTTCTACAAATTCGATGACGATTTTCAAAAGTAAAAACTCATACGTTTTAATAATAAAGTCATAAGTTGATAATAAATCGTATTACGCTATAAAATGCCTCATTTTACACTTAAATAATAATAATAATAATAATAATAATAACAATAATAATAATAATATAAACGACGGGTGTAAACACAGACAGACAGAGGGAGACAGAACAAACGTTTAATTATACAAGTAAATATTGTAATTAAAATTTTAAATGAACCACACACGCGCACGCACACACTCACACACCCACGCTCGCGCCTGGTGATTTATTATCGAAGATTAAACGAAAACAAACGATGATAATAATAATAAATCATAGATAAAAGTTATAAAATTTAATTTTTGGTCAACATATATAATTTCAAAAAAAAAAAAATTGTAAAATAATCGAAAGAGAGAAAGAGAAATAGAGAGAGAGAGAGAGAGAGAGAGAGAGAGAGGATGTATATTGAAAGGGAAAAAAATTCCATCAAACGTTTTCGTTAATGTAAAATCGTTTTCAATATCTTACAAAAAAAAAAAAATCTATTTTCTTAAGTGAAATCGTAAATTCGTCAGAGAAAAGCATCAGCTGTTGAATTTCTCTGGCACTCAATTTACATGTTAAAAGTCTCCGAAGAAAGAATGAAAAGAAAGAATGAAAAGAAAGTGGAAAGGGAAAAGTAAAAAAGACAAGTTGGAAAAAGATAGAAAGTGACGAATACGAAGACGACGACGACGACGACGACGATGGTGATGACGATGCGTACATCGAGAAGGAAAAAAGGAAAAGAAGAAGAAGGAAAAAAAATTTTTTTAATCTGAAGACGTGGCAATAGAAAATGAAAAAATAGAAAAAAAATTTTTTTTTTCTTTCTTTCCGAATACGAAAACGGTTAATCTCGAATGATTTTTTTTTATTGTTTTTCAACAAAAAAAAACCGAAAAGGAATAAATAAGAAATACGAAAAAAAGGAAGAGATTAAAAGGAAAGGAAAAGGAAAAAAAAAGTAAATCGGAATAAAAATGGAGAAGAAAAAAAGAAAGAAAAAGAAAAGAAAAAGTCTCGTATTAAAACTTTCCCTTAACACTTCTTTTAAAACTTTCCAGAGAGAGAAAGAGAAAGGGAGAGGAAGGGCGAAAATGCCACGATTAAAAGTTTTTCGGGAGAGGAGGGACAAAAAAAAAGGGAAAAGACTTTTCTTTTTTTTTTCTTTGGTCTCTCATTTAATTTTTAACCGTGAGAAAAAAATTATTTGATAATAAGAAACAAAAAAAAAACAAAATCGCTATATTTACGAACGAACGATTAAAACCACTACTTTTTTTTAAAAACGTGTCATAAAGCAAAAAAAAAAAAATTCCAGAATGAAAATTCAATCAAAAAAAAAAAAAAAAAATGAAAAAAAGAAAAAGCACGGAATGAAAAAGAAAAAGATATGATCAAAAATAGATTTCAATTGTTAAAATAAAAATGGGACGCCAAAATGTCCGACAAAAAATAACGAACTTCTATACAAACAACAACAACAACAAAATCTCATTTCGATTTCACACTTGATCAATTTCGTTTCGAATACGAATAAAATTTTTCTTTTACTTTTCTTTTTTTTTTTTTTACAATTTTTCTTCTATTTTTCTCCATTTTTCTTATTCTTTTCCTTCTTCTTTTCAATTTTTAGACGAAATTACGATTAAAAAAAAAAAAAAATTTGTTTTCACTCAAAAAACAATGCGCGTTAACTTATAAGCAAAAAGAAACATTTGATAATGTGTGACGTCATCACCGCCTTTTCGAATGTAAAAACGCTGACGCGGTTAAAAAAATTTAAAAAAAAAAAATGGCGGAATTTTTTTCTTTTAAATTCGTTCTTCCACGAATCGCAACCGTTTGTTTTTTTTTTTTTTTTTTTAGTTTTGTCAAGTTGTTTTCCTGATTCGTATTTTAAAATCGTTTCGATGATTATTAAAAAAAAAAATTTTTTTTAACCAGGTTAGGTTAATTTTGTTTTTGTTTTTGTTTATGGTTCGTTCGTTAAAAAAAAACCGTTAAAATTTAACTGACATCATTTTTTTTAAAAAAAACTTTGTTAAAATAAAAATTATTATTATTTCTTTTTTTTAAACTTTTTCTTCCCCCTCATCTTCCCACTGCCCCTCCCCCTCACGTTTTTTTTTTTTTTTGAAAATTGCCTTTATAAAATTTAACCAAAAGAAATTATTATTATTATTATTATTTTCATGGTTAACATCATTTTTAATATCTTTTCTTTTGCGTTTATGCTTTTATAATTTTAACATTTTAAAATTTAATTTTTTTTTCTCCTTTTTTCCTTTTTTTTCCCTCCTTTTTCTTGATTGTTTTACGTTACGAAAAAAAAAAAATTAAATTAAAACAAAAAAAAAAAAAATTACGACGCGATTCTGGTGGAAATTTTCTTTTTTTTTTTTTTTTTTTTTTTTTTTTTAATTTATGAGATTTAATAAAAAGGGTAAAAACTTTTCTTTTTTTTTTAACTTTGAAAATTAAAAAAAAAAAAATCGTTTCGACTTCCGGTTGGTTTCGTATCAGGTTTTTGGAAAATTTAAAATTTTTTTTAATTTAAGGACCCGACGATTATGATGATTGGGAACAAACGTTATAATCAATACCGAATTGATAAAATTTTTTTTTTTTATTTATAAATTTTCCAATAAATCATCATAATCATCATCATCATCCTCATTATTATTATTATTATTATTATTATTATTATTATTATTATTATTATTATTATTATTATTAAATAAATCGTTAATTAAACCTGAAAACTTTTTATTTTTAATTTAATTTTGTTGGTTACACGCACAAAATAAAAAAAAAAAAAAGGAAAATGATTCAATGAAAAACGTTTGAAAATTTTTTTTTTGCTCTTAGCCATTTACTTTAATAATAATAAATAAATTACTTTTTAATTATTGCGTCTTCTGCTTCCACTTTTTCTTTTTTTTTTTTTTTTATTTTTAACTTTTACTTTTTTTTTACTTTGAGAGTTTTTTTTCTTTTTCTTCTTTGCGAAAAAAAGGAGAAGAAGAAGAAGAAATAATAAAAAGAAGACTTTTTCTCAAGAGGTTATTATTATTATTACTTTTTTTTTTTTATTTCTTTCCAGTTTCTTTTTCATTTTTTTTTTCCTTTTGATAAATTTTCCTTTTTTTGGGGAGGTCGTAAAAAAGGAAAAACCGCAATTTTAATTAATTAATCTTTTTACAATTATTTATATATATATTTGTTGTCTTTTCAATTTTTTTTTTTTTTAATTTCATTAAATTTATTTATCGATTAGTTAGAAAAACGAACGCTTGAGTGCGACACGTTACTTAATTTATTATGGCGAATCGAGTCTTGCGAGTGAAAACATTAAAATTTTTTTTTCTGGTTTTTTCGGGGGGGAGGAGAAAAAAATTAAGATGAAAAGAATAATTTATATATATATAAGTTAATACTCGTGTTCCCGTGGGATCGAACGAATCCCTTTTTAAAATTAAATTCGTAAAAAACCGAATCGTTATTTTCTTTGTGATGAGTTCGTAGCACCACGTCGACTTTAAATAATAATAAATTTTTTTTCCTAATTTTTAACGTTATTAATCATCATCATCATAGCACCCGGAAGTGATTCGTTTAAAAAAAGAATAATAATAATGATAATAATCTGCGTCAGGAAAAAGTTTTCCACGTCGAAATATTAAAATTACTCAGCATTGCAGAAAATTAAAAAAAAAAAAAATTTTTTTAATTTACAACTATTTTAATGCGGATAATTTTATTTATCTGTTGCCACGTCTAAAATTTTACGCAAAACGTAAAAAACATTTTTTTATTTTTCCACCGGAAATTTTTTTCGAACTGGAAATTTTTAAAAATAATTTTTTTTCGCGGTAAAATGTCTTAAATGCCTACAATGTTGCGCTCTATGATAATTTCGAAATTAATTACTTCGTGAAAATTATAAAGTGTATCCGGGGGGGGAGAGGATGGGAAATATTTGATTTGTACATAAAAGTAGGCGGGGGGCGGAAAGTAACGAAAATTCAAATATAAGAATTTTTTTCGTCTCTTTATCACTCAGAAGATAACAGAATTTTCCTCCTCCCCTTTCTCCCCTTTTTCCCATTATTTTATTTCGCAGTCTATCGAATTCATTTGCATCTTCCTCCTCCACCCCCCCACCCTCCCCTTCAAACTTTTTTGTCTTAAAAACATTTGACGTAAGCGTAGGGGAAAATCATTTTTTTTTTCTTTTTTTTGTTTTATTGGTTTCTGACATTAAATATATCGTGGCAGGAGAAGAATTACGGTAAGTAAAAAAAAATTCCGATCACGATTGTCAGCTATCAGACCCATTTCCATTTTGTAGGTGTGTGCGTGTGCGCGGGTGTGCGTGTGTGCTTTGATTTTTAATATTATTATTATTATCATCTTATTTCAAAAAAATTCCAATCTGTTCTACGTTTGGATATCTGTTTACTGGAGGGGAAACAAACGAAAAAAAAAAACTTTTTTTGCATTCGAATTAAGTTTTTGTTTGTTTGTTTGTTTGTTTGCCCTTTCCGAGAATTTCCCCCTTCCTTTCCCTTCCCCTTCTCCTCCCCTTTGCCTTTCTATTTTAAATTTAAAAGTTAAAAAAGAAAAAAAGAAAAAATTTTTTAAAAATTAATTTTATTATTATTTGAAATTTTTTATTATGTTTTATTTTTGGGGGTTTTTTTTTTTTTAAATCGAAATAAGATTTCGTCTGCTAAAACGATTTCGTCTGCTAATAGCATTTACGCATCATTTCACACAGTCTAATAAATTTTTATTGGTAGGAAATGAAAAAAGTAAATCTATAAAAAAGATTTCTTTTTTTTTTATTACCTGTATAACGTTTATTACGATTTTTTTAAAAATCTTATTCCGCTCCTGTTTTCTTTTTTTTTTGTTGGCTAACAATGTTGAAAAAATTTAATTTAATTAAAAAACAAAAACAAAATGTACGAATCGTAAAGATGGCGGAGGAAGGAAAAAACTTCGTTATTGCATCAAAGTCATAGAGTAAATAAAAATTTTTAGCGGAAAACGACGACCGGATATCGTTATAATATTAATAAATAATTTTTCTCGGGGGGAGGGGGGGGGTGAAAAACCCAAAGTAAATTATATTAGGACGTGGAAAAAAAAAAAGTAAAATTGACCCGAACTAAGATAAATTCATGGCGCGAAACTTAAAAAAAAAAAAACTCTTTTAATTCTCACAAGCTTTGGTTTTAAAACTTTTTTTTTTTATTTATACAGGGAAGAATAAAAAAAAAAAAAAAAAGAAAAAAGTTTTTAAAAAGTTAGTTTTTACATTGTTAAAAAGGATCACATTTGATGAAAACTTTTTCTCCCTCCCCCCTCCCCATCTCTCTCTCTCTCTCTCTTTCTCATTCGATTTCTTCTTCTTTTTTTTTTCGACTTGTCTTTTTTCAAATCGTAGCGTTGAATTTTAATTTAACAAAAAAAAAAAAAAACTTTTTTCACCGAACGTTAAAACTTTGACACATTTCAATGTCGATGAAATTAAAAAAAAAAAAAAAGGGCGTTTTTCTGAACAAATTGAATTCATCATCATCATCATTATCAATGTTGAAATTTATATATATAAAAATAATAATAATAATAATTTACAAGACGGTTTACGAACAAGGAAAAACGAAAATTCCTTGCGGGGATATTTCGTAATGGCGAAAGAAGCGAGAAAATATTTCGGGGGGAGGGTGAAGAGAAGAGAAGAAAAACCAGAAAATCCAAATATTACAAATATGGCAATAAATAAATCTTTTCGTAGTCAACAGGCAGACATTTTTCAATAACTTTTTCAAATAAAAAAAAAAAAAAACCTTTGTAAAAACAAAGTCGGAAGGTTTTATTGGAAAAATTCTTCAAGTGGAACCAACGAACCGACCAACCTTCGTCTTTTTTTCCTTTTTTTTTTTTTTTTTTTTTTTTTTTTTTTTTCTTTCGAGTTTGGACGACAAAAAAAACTTTATTAGTTCGTTGAAATGACGTCAGAAAATTCATACAAAAGGCGACAGGGAATCTTATTAGTAAAGACAGAAGGACTCTAATAATAATAATAATAATAATTTTTTGCTGAGTTTGCATTGTTGAATGACAGAAAACGAAAGATGTTGACAAGAGGATTAAAACAAAAAAAAAGAAAAAAATTTTTTTTTCTAGTTTTTTGTGACGACGAGATTTACTTCTATTGAAAGAAAAAACCCCCCCAAAAAAAAAAACAAAATTTCAAACCGGAAATAAAATTATTTTGTAAATTTTTTTTCCACCTCGCACGCACCACAACCGGAAGTGGTTAACGATAAATAAAATAAACAAAGGAACGAAACGAAAAAAAATTTTACTTTTGAATTTTCCCGCGTTTTTTTCAACCCTCCTCCTCCTCCTAATTTTTCATCGACCTTTGACCTTAAATAAAAATCTACCGGAAGTGAATGTCAATCTGCGAGAAAAAAAAAAATTTTATATCATCGCGACAATGTCGGATTTAAAATAATTTAGAAGAATTTGCGGAAGCTGAAAGAAGGGAGGACAGAAAAAAAGGGGGATATTTAAAAAATAAAAAGGAGAATGGGGGAGGAAGGGAGGGAATATCCCGGTCGTAAAGGACCAAAAAAGAAAATAAATTGGAAATGAGAAAATAATAATAATAATGATAATAATAGAGGGAAAAATGTATGAGCAACAAGAGGAGGTTAACAACATGAAAATTTGACGTGTTTTTGTTTTGATAAGAGTGACAGGTGTCGGATTAAGTTTTGTTTTTTTTTTCGTTTTGTCTTCTGCTTTTTTTTGTTATGTTTTGTCTTCTGCTTTTTTTTAGGGTTTCCAAAAATTTATTCAATTACATTAATGCTCATCATAAGTCCATTAAAATAAAAATTTTTACGATTTTGTAGACGGAAAGTTTTTTTCGTATCGTATCGGAGTCGTAAAGCGAACGATTCTTCCGCCATTTTGAAAATAGGATTTCCCCTCCCCCTTCCTCCTCCCCCTTTTTTCCCGAACGAAACATTCGAGATAACTAATAGGAAAAAAAAAAAAATCCGAACAAACGATTGAATGAAAGTTTTTCAAAAAGAGATTAAGAGAGGGAGGGAAAAAGAACGAAAAAAATGAATGATGGGGGGACAATGGGAGGGGGGAAGGGAAAAGGGAAAGAAGACAAAGGAAAAACCTTTGATATATTTTAATAAATATATTTACACATGTTTAAAAAATAAATCAATTAAAAATATTTTAATTTTTTTTTTTTTATATTCAAACCGGAATGAAAATCCTGTTGTAAATTTTATTTGCTAACGTTTTTTTTTTTTAAAAACTTATTTTTTTGGCATAAGACACCCCCCTCATCCTCCTCCCCAATTTATTTATTTATTTAAGCACACATAAATTTTAATTTTAGAGTGCCAAAACAAAAATAAAAAACAACCAAAACAAATAAATTTTTTTTGTCTTCTAATAACATATTGTGAATTTTCATTTGAAAAAAAAATTACGTATTTCCGGTTTGTTTTTTTCCACGTGACTAGAATGACGTCACAGCCGGAGTTTCAATTAATTTTTTAAAAATTAATATTAATAATAATCGAATGGTATTTTCGAATCTCGAAAAAAATTATTCAATTGAAAACGGGATGAAGGAAAAAATTAAAATAAAAAAAGTTAAACAGGAGCGTAAACAGGATTTTAAAAAAAATTTTTTTTTAGTAAAATAAAAAGGAGAATGAATATTTTTATTATATGAATAGGAAAACATAAAAAAAATGAAAAGAATTGTTGATTCAAGAGCTCCATAGAGTCATCAAGAGTTTTGAAAGTTTAAATTGCTTTGCAAGTTGAATTTTATTATAAGACAGGGAACTTGTAACTTTTATTGGCCAGACTTCTTCATCATCAATTCAACTTTTACTATCTCTCTTTCTCTCTCCGCTCCCCCTCTCCCCCCTCTCTCTTTCGTGCTCTCTGGATAATTACAATAAGGTTTTTATTCAATGCAATCATCCTTGTATCTATATATTTACGCACATATATTAAAAAAAAAAAAACTTTTAAAGTGGTTTAAAAAAGTTTTTTTGTTTTCCAACAGGATAAATAATGATAATTAAAGGGAAATGTTGAAAAAATAATCAAATTTTTTTAAATATATAATTCGAAAGGGAAGGAGGAGGGAGAAGAGAGAGGGTGAGCAAGAAATATAATTTTTGTTATTTAAAATAAGTGAGAGATATTGAGAGGAAAAAAAAATTTTTTTTTTTTTGTGTTAGTTTTTATATACGTATCGCTGTTGTCGGAGTGATGAAGGGCGATGGGGGGTAGCGGAGGGCGGCGGCGATATCATTACACTTTTGACAAAAAAAAAACCATTTAAAAAGAACGAAGGGAATAATAAAATTTAAAGCATACTACCCAAAATGCAAAACCAGAATAAATGTTCTCTTAAATTCCTATAAAGAAAATAAAATAAAAAGAAATTTATCTTGGAGGCACACAAATGCTCTACCGCTCCTTTTACTCCTGTTGTTACTGCTCCTGCTTGAAAAAAAAAGAGAGAGAGAAAAAGAAAAATGAGAAAGAGAAAAAGAATTGGAAAAATCAAGAATAGAATTTCCTCGAGGCTGTTATAAAAAGGTTTTCTCATACTATCGTTTCATCCCTTTCTCCCTTCCTCCCTCCTCGCGTCATTCATTCTTTAGAGTCCTCCCCTTTCCCTTCCTCTTTTTCTTACCTTTTTTCATCCCCTTCGTCTCCCAAGAGAATTAAAAAAAAAAAAAAAGTAAAGAAAATGGAGCTGATTTTCACTCGTCTATACTTACACACACACAAACCTTCAATTTACTTTTTTTTTTTAACTTTTTGCTGTTGCTTCTGCTGTTGCGTTTTTGTTTTTGTTTTGTAACTGCATCATCGAATTTTCGATTTCGATTGTTTTTTCTCTGTTTTTTCCTAATACGAATTTTCTACGTTTTATTCAATGGAGAAACTTTATTTAAAATTCAACGAATGAAAACGTGTACGATTTCCTCTCTTCCTCTTTCTCTCTCTCCCCCCATAAAAATTTCGAAAAAACAGAAAGAGAGACGAAATGAGTAGATGGGGATGGGGAGAAAAGTAATGAAAAAAAAAAAGAGAAAATCGTAAAGCAAAAATGGTAGCAATAAGAGGGGAGCAAAAGAAAAATTGATTAAAAATTAAACTTTTTTTTTTTTAAACCGTCCAAAAAATTCAAATGTCTGTTTGTGTCACTTTTTTTTTTTTTTTTTTAAAAGTTTTCCTTTTTTTCTTTTTTTTGTCGTGTCACGATCCAGTTGATGTTTATAATTAATTATCTTTAGTGTGTTCAAAAGTTGGAAAATTTTTCGGTCAGTGATGATTAAAAGTGGTTACGATCAGAATTTTTTACGCAAAGTGAATTTATATACCTTCCCCTTTCTCTCTCCTTCCCCCCTCGTGACTTTTCCACTGTTTTTCCCTGTCCAAAAGGGTGAAAATAATTTTTCCCATTGTTAAAAAAAAATCTTTTTCTTTTTTTACAAAACAAATATCAATGTATTATTATTATCACGACTAACGGATAATGATAATAAACTTTTTTATTTTATTTTTTCTCCTCCCCCTTTTTTTTTTTAATATCCGACGGCGAGTGAACCGAAAGTTATTAAATATATATATGAATCGTCACGTGATTTAAAATTCTATTTAAAAAAAATTATTCTTTGCGATTCAAGTAATTTATTTATTTTATTATCTAATCGAAACAAAAAGACGAAAAATTTTTTTTAATTTTCCAAAAAAAAAAATAAAAGGGAATTAGTTTTGCGCGACCTCTTTCGGAGGAAAAATTAATTAAAACAGGTAAAAAAATTTCCTACAGCAAAATAGTTTCCTGACGCATGAGTTTCGTATAACTAGGCATAACGAACCTGTAATATTTTCCTTCTTTGATGACGTAAACGGAACCGTTGAGACCGTATTTGATGGCGGTGAAAATGGCTCTGCCGACTATGGCGGAACTTTGTTTCGTGCAACATTTGATCAATTTAGCCGAATGTTTGACCCAACGGTTATCGTAATGATGCCTATCCATGTTTCTCAACAAACCGTTATCCGTGCAAGATGCGCACACTGTAAGGCATCTGACTTTTGTTTTATTATAATGAAAATCTTGTCCGAAACTAGACGTGAGTCCGTGTACACCATTAGCAGCAGCTGAAAATATCGGCATGGTGGGCACGTTCGCAATGGCTCCATATGATGATAAGTTAACAATAACGCTCGTGGGATTAGGCGTACCCGGAGGATACTGACTCAAATATTTATAAGCTAACAACATTCCTCTTATGCATCCGTATAAATTTGTTTGCAACATTTTATCCCAACATTGAGGAGTTTCGTTATACACTCCGACCATGTTAACATAAATTGTTATATCATTGAAACGTTTGTAGATTTCTCTAAACGCCATTTCTATGGATGGTTGTTCTCTTATATCGGTCAATATGAAAAATGCCTTACCCGGACCGTATGCATCGCATAATTTTTTAACAACCGAAGTTCCGGATATTCTATCAATATCAGCTATTATGATTCTCATGACGCCTTCGTCTAAAAGTGCTTTACTCGTTTCGTAACCGATACCCGAACCCCCACCCAAAAGCAAAACATTTTTATTACGTATATCTAATAGGGGATCGGGTAAACATGGTTCATCTTCCGATTCACCACCACTCCCATCATCATCGATTGCTGGCATTTTTAAATTTGCTGCTTTCTCCGACGTGCAACATAATTTTCTTAGCTTTTCGAATTTTTCCAACGGTGTCAAACCTCCTAAATGACGAACAAAACGCGGTAAAAACCGATGTGATAAAAATCGTGATATTGCATATTTTGATAACATTTAAACGAAAAATTTCCTTTTTTTTTTTTTAAAAAAAACGAAAAATAATAATAATACTAATAATTTAACAATAATAATAATAATAATTACTTACATTTTCAAAAACAAAAACAAAAACAAATAATAACGTATTATTTGTTTACTTTTTTTTTTGTTTATAATGTTGGCAACGATGTCGTAAACAAAAACTTGAAATTTTTTTCCCTCGTTTTATTTTCAAACCGCAAATAATAATAATGATAATGATAATAAAAATAATTCTAGAATTTTTATGATTTAAAAATAAAAATAAAAAAAAATTTTTTTCGTCACCCCCAACATCACCATCATCATCATCATTTAATTATGCCGGAAGAGAGTGAGTAAAAGAGAGAGTGAGAGTAAGAGAGAGAGAGAGAGAGAGAGAGAGAGAGAGAGAAAACAAACTGTCAGAATCAGAAAATTTTGAAATTTTACTAATGAAATTTTCCCGTCCGAAACTTAACAAAACTTTTCTCGGTTAATTCTCGCGTCGACAACCGGGAAATAAATCAAATTTTCATTTATTTTATTTTATTCTATATATGTATATATAGACTATAATAAAAATTTGTCAACGTCATAAAATCCGAATGATGATGCAACAACAACAACAACAAACAATCTCCGCTATAAAAAAAAAAACAAATTATTATTATTATTATTACTATCGGAGAATTTCGGTTCCGTCAAATGATTTTAAATGGGTTTTTTTTTTATCGTTTCGGATTATGATAACGGAAAATCGATATTAAAAAAAAATATATATTATTTAAATGTTTGTTCGTTCGTTTGTTTGTTTGTTTAAAATACAATTATAGCAGACGATTATTATTATTATTATAGTTAGTTAAAACGTGGTTGATATAATTAATAAAAAAATATATCGAGCGAATATAAATTACGTAAGCCGAGGGGATGGTAAAGGTCGTAAATACGTTTAATGCGGATTCAACGATAAAGCAATTTTTTTTAATTGATGGAATTCACGCGTATTCATTGTTAAATGACTTAAATAATTTAAATATTTGTTCGTGTAAATAGAATATAGATATTTTACGCCATGTTTGTTGTTAAAAAATTGAAAAAAAAAAAAATTTGGATTGAATTATGATGGAAAAAAAATAAATAAATTTTTGGTTTTTTTAAAACCTTCGGGCAACTTTCTATTTCCGGTAAGGAAAAAAAAGGATTTGAAATATTTTGTTCCAAAGGTTTTTATCAAAGGAAAATTATTATTATTATAAAAAATAGAACCAGACGAATTTTTTTTTGTTTTATAAAAAGAAAAAAAAATTTGCCGACGTCAAAATAATAACCGAAAAGAAAAGAAAAAAGAAACGACAAAAAGGAACAAAAAATTTAATTTAATAAAAACAAAGGAAAAAATGGAAAAAAGGAAAAGGAAAAGGAAAAAAAATGAAGGGTAAAAATGACAAAAGTTTAATAAGAGTAAAAATAATGGTGAGAAAATTTTTTTTTTTTTATATGAAATTTTTCCTTAAAACGTTCGATTAATTCCAAAAAAAAAAAAAATTTCTTTTTCATCCCTTAAAGAGAATTTATCCTTTATTATTTACTATAAAAGTGAAAATAAGGGTTGAAATTTAAAAAAAAATTTTTGAATGTATTCACTTGACGAAAAAAAAAAACACGTTCAAAATATTAAAAAAAATTTTTAATATAAATTTTAATCCGCACATGCATCCTCAAAACACCCCCCCCCCGCAAACAATCCTCTTCAACGAAATTATCAATTAAATAATTTACAACCCTTAAAACAACCCGAAATAATTTTTTCTTTTTTTAATTAATAAACGATGGAAAAAATAAAGAAATTTTTTTTTTGTTCTTCTCAAATAATAACCTCGAGAAAATATGACTCCCCACCTCCGACCGCCCCCCCCATTAAAACAAACAATTCTTCAAATGACAAAATCATAACTTTTTGTTTTCCTCATCCCCCTCTCCCTTCCAAAAAAAAAATAATAATAATTCGTCGACACGAAGGGAAATAAACGAAAACCCCAAAAATTTTTTTAAAAATTATATTTTATCAACGACCGTGTAATTAGAAAGTAAAAATTATATAACAGCAAAAAAAAAAAATAACTACAGCCACGATAATGAATTCACACGTGATTATCATGGTTGAGAGAGAAAGAGAAAGAGAGAGAGAGAAAGAGTTAATTTTTGAAAAGAAAGGTTTGAAGAAAACGAATGAAATAAAATAATGATAATGATGATAATGAAGCGAAACCAAACCCGAATGAAAATAACACAAAATGGGTGTTTGTGTAAATAATGATGATAATGATAATGATAATAATAATAATATTTAAAAAAAAAATTTTCTAAACGAAGAAAATTCTAAGGAGGAATGAATTTTAAAAAAAAAGTAAAATTCAAAAGTCACGTCAGCTCTTATTTTCAGTCTCAAATGAATCGTTGAATTCTAAAAACATTTAAATTGCGTAATTAGCATGGAAAAATCGTGTCATTAATATTCAGGTCTTGAACATAAAACAACTCCTGACAACAACCTCAGCGTGGTTTCCACAAATTTTAGTTTAACCGTAGTAAGAAAAAATAAGATTTTCTAGAAAAAAAAAAAGAGAGAGAGTGAGAAGAGCTATAAAATTCGTAGTGGTAGGAAAAAGGAAAGAAAAAAAGTTTAAAATGTGTGGAAATATTAAAAGTCGTGGCTGGAGTTAAAGAAAAAAATAAAATAAAAAAAGAACGTGGAATAAGAAAACGTGCGTGTGTGCGTTCGTGTGTGTGCGTGTGTGAGTATGACGGGGATATTGGGGGAGGGTTAAACAAATTAATGATTTAAAAATGAAGGTAAGTTAAAACGAGTAATAACGCAACAGTTTTTGACAGTAATGGCTGAATAAATCCTCTCTAGGGGAAAGTCTAGATAAAAAATGTGCGGGCCTTGGTTCTTTCGCGAATGAAGAGATAAGGATGCAAGAGAGAGAGAGAGAGAGAGAAAGAGATTTGAGTTGACACCGAAATGAATGTGAAAAAGGGAAATTCATCTTAGCCTTCTATCCTATAATGCCAAGCAATTTTACATCCGGATCGGTGGAACGAAAAAAAGAGAGAGAGAGAGAGATAAAAGAAGAATAGAAAAAAAAATTTTTTCTATCGTTTCATAGCATAAAAAAAAAAAATTTCGAATCATTTTCCTATTTTATTTTCTCTATGGTCTTAGAATGAAAAAAAAACATGGCGGATTGTTTGATATAATTTTTCTTTTTTCTTTATTACGTTTCAAAAATATTATTTATTAATAAGGGTTACGTATTACGTATATCGTTTATTATTATTATTATTATTATTATTATTATTATTATTATTATTATCATTATCATCATCATTACCATCGCTTTAGTAGCATTAAAAATATTTTTATGTCTTTTGTAGCGCTATATTATGGCTCCTGCCATTACATCATCTATAAAAATATTGATTTATATATTTTAAGAATCATTTCCGTTTTCTCTTGGGAGCTACTTCCGGATTTTAATAATTAAAAAAAAAAAATTTCTTTCCCTCTCTCTCTCTCTCTCTCATTCCTTCTCTTTCATTCTCTTTCTTTCTTTCTCACTCTCTCCCACCTTTCTTTCTTTCTGTCGTTCTTTCTTTCTCTTTCTCTCATCCGTTCTTCCTGTCTCTCTTTCATTTTCCTTTCTCATTCTCCCTTTCTCTCTCTCTATTACTTCTTTCTTTTTCTGCATCTTAGCCCTTCTCTATCTCTCCCCTCTCCTTTTTTTCCTCTCTGTCTCTCTTTCTTTCTTTTTCTCTCTTATTCTTTTCACTATTTTTTTCTGTTTCATTTTATCTCTCTTCCCCTCTCTCTCTTCTTTTACTCTTTCGTTCTTTCTCCCTTACACACTCTTGCTTTTATTTTTCCCTCTCTCTCACTCACTCACTCTCTCTTTCCCCCTTCAATCGGTTGTTCCGTTCGAAAGAAAATAAATAAAAACAAAACGAATAAATAAAAAAAAAAAGAAAATTTTTTTTTTTTTTTTATTACCACGCATCCATCAGACGATAATTTTCCTTTTCTAGAATTTTCCATTAAATTCGTCATCCATCACCTCGTGGAAGAAGAAAGGATTTTTTTTTCCGTTATTATATAATAATAGTATTTTCACATGGGCGGCTACGAATTTCCTTTTTTTTTTTACAAAACAATATTTTCCATTTTGAAGGCTTTTATCCGTTAATGTATGAATCGGAGGAATCAAAGGAAATTTCTCGTAACTTAAAAAAAGAAAAATTCCTTTTAACGTTTTAAATTAACGCGTGACACGTTTCCTTTTTCTTTATGCCTTTTTTTTTTCTCTTCTGCTTACGAATCATTACGCGAAGGGGTAAGGATGTTTGTCGTCGTTGTTTACCTTTTTATTTATTCCTTTGAAATATTTTTCCCTCTCGCGAATATTAAAAAAGAAAAAGAAAGAAAAAATCTTTGGTTGATTATTTTAAAACGACAGTTTGGCCAACCTATTTTTTTTCTTTTAATAAATTTCATTAAAACAAAGGAAAAAATTTAAATTGTCTTGAATTTCTTAAATATTTAAGTGAAAACAAAGGAAAAAAAAAACAAATGTCGAGAATAAAATTACTGCTGCTGTTGAAACAACAAAAACCCATCAAAAAAATTTCGTGTATATACAACACCGGTAGTAAAAGAAGTAAAAAAAAAAAGTCACGTTTTCTTTTTACCGTTTCCCTCTCTCTCTCTCTCTCTTTTCTTCTACTTCCACTTCCTCATCTACTTCTTACTTTTTGTATTTCTTATTTTTTTTTGTTTCTTTTCTATTTCTTAAAAAAAAAGAAAAAAAGAAAAGAAAACGTGACTTATATATAAATTTGAATTTTTTTTTTTTTTTTTACAAAAAAGTTCGAATTCCATTTTCAACAGGTTATGAAAATGCCTTCTTTCGTTCTGCTGCCACGTTGTTTCATGTTTTTTCTCTTCCCTTTCTTTATGTCTCTTCTCGCTAACACTAAATAAAACATAAATAAATATTTTCAGACAGAAAAAAAAAAAATCGTACGCGTGTACAATTCGTATACATACATATAAAAAAATTTTCTTTTTTCCTTTGAAAATAAAAATGATCGTTTGAAAAACGTGGCTAATTCCACGACAAAAAAAATTTCCTTTTTGTTTTTTTTCTCTCCCCTTCTTTTTTATTTATTTTAATTATGTAATTTTTATTATTTACATTATTTTTTATTTTTTTTTTACGTATTAATATAATAAATATTGATTTTTAATTAAATTTTTTTTCCTTTTTTCCTTTGAATCGTCTCACCGGAAATAGTCAAAAAAAAAAAACAAATAAAACATAAAAACCAGAAAGGAAAACATAAAATTTTTTTTTTTTTCCTCAGACAAAATTCAAATACTATTATTAATATTATTATCATTTCGGCAAAATGGCGGAAGGTTTTTTTTTCACTCGTGATGTCATTTACTAACGTAACTTTTGATTTAAATAATAATAATAATAATTTTTAATTACGTCCAACATAAATTTCAAATCAAAAAAAATTTTCACTTTAATTTCATATCATACGAGGAAACGACGGTTTTTTTTATTTTAATGACGTCACACAACGCACACGAATTAAATTATTATTATTATTATTAATACGACGACCTCGAGAGAGAGAGAGAGAGAGACGGGGGGAGCGGGAAAGGAAAAGTAAGAGTGACGAAAAAAGGAAACATGATAAAAATGGAGATGAATGATGATGATGAGAGAAAAAACGTAAAATCGCACGGGACGTATTAATAATTAAATATTATTATTATTATTAAATTCCTTTGAATTCCTTTAAGACTCATCCGTTTCCACGAAAAAGATTTTTTTTTTAGCGAAAGTTTGTAATTTTTTTTTAAATATAAAATTCATACTGATCGATTGTTTATAAATTACGTAAAATGACGACGACGACGACGATGATGATGATAAATAAAAATGGCGTCCAAAATATATATATAAAAATTTTTTTTTGTTAACTTGTTGACATTTGTTAGATGTAGTAGTGTGGTGTGGCGCGGCGACAGAATTTCCGAGAGAGAGAGAGACAAAAATTTAATTTTTTTATTAAAAAAAAAAAAATGGCGACAAAATGTATGAAATAATAAAAAGAAAAAGAAAAAAAAATTGTTTTTTTTTTTTTTTTATTTTAGAATTTATGGAGAAAAAAAAAAGAAAAAAAGAAAAAGAAAGAAAAAAATCACGACCGAGTTATATTTTTATGGAAACGTGGCCAAAACAAAATTCCAAAAAATTTTTTTTTTTTCCCAAACAGAAAAAAAAAAAAAAATTTCTTTTTTTTTATTTTTTTTCATTTTGAAAAAGATGCCAGAGTTGTTTGCCTTTTCTTTCAAATTTTCTTTTTTTTTTTTCATTTTTTTTCATTCCCTTATTTCCACCCCTCCTCTTCCCTCACAACTTTCCTCTCTCTCATCCGTTCTTCCCTCTTCCTCCTCCCCCCCGGTACACTCAACCTTTTCTTCGTTTTTTCTTTTTTCTTTTTGATTTTTTCCGTGAAAATAAAAAAAGAATGATTTAAATATATATACACGCACAAACAAATTTTTTCCTTTTTTTCCTTTTCCTTTTTGTTATAAATCCATTCATTGTTCAACAAGTTTTTCCATTTAAAAAAAAATTTTTTTTTTTTTGTTATTTACGTGGTGCTTTGTGTACATGTGCGTGTGCGTGATGACGTAAGTACACGTGTATAAATATTTACGTCACGTGACTTACGTGAAAATAACAAAAAAAAAAAAAATATATGATGAAACGAAATGATTTATAAATATTTTGATCTTTCACATGCGCGATCATTATTTTATTATTATCATTATCATTATTATCATAAATAATATAAATAATAATAATAATGAATAAATAAATAAAAATAAAATGGGATAACAAAAAAAAAATATAAAAAATTGGGGAAAAAAGTAAAACGAATTTTTATTGATGACGTAGGTCATCCCATCCGACTATTATTCATTTTTTTAAAAATAAATTTCCACTTGGGAAAACAATAAAAAAAATTTTTTATCGATCGATTGATCGATAAATTAATATTATTATTATTATCGGAAATTTTAAATAAGTTAAAAATATAAAACGAAACCGTTAAAAAATAAATAAATAAATATTTGAAAAAGAAAAAAAAAATTGATCGGTGTTAGAATTACGATACCCGACGTAAAGATTTAAATTACTCCCGTTTTTTTTTTTCAAAAAAAAAAATGTATGTATTTTCAAAAGTTGGCACAACTGTTTAAACTTTGAAAAAAAAAAATTTGACCGGACGAATTCGAGGACTCAAAGAAAAAAAAAAAAATGAAATGATTTGTTCTTACCTGTTTGGTGTAGTTCAGTATCGTTGTTAAGTGTTTTTTAAATGCCTGAAAAAAAAAAAAAAGAAATCACGTGACATAAATTTAAAATGGAGGGGAAGGAGAGGGGAGGAAGGAAAGTACCGAATTACAAATGGTATTTTTTTTTTAATTGAACCAATTAAATTTTCTTTTGTGTGAATTTTCATATTTAAAAAAAAAAAAAAAAAAAAACAAAAAAAACAAAGAAAAAAATATAATATTTCAAACGTATGTGTTTAAAAAAAACAACCGCAAAAATAATTAAATCACGTGACGTGGTAAAAAAAATGATAGTAATAATAATAATACAAACACTTATTATATTCAAGGTTTTGTTTGCGAAAAAAAACTTTTTTTTTTTTATTTAATCGTTAAAATTACAAACGTAATATTTTCGATAAAATAAAAAAAGAAAGAACAAACGAGGAAAACGTTTCGACGACGAATGACGTGATTTAAAGCAGAAAAAAAACGTTACGTCATCGTATACCTGTAACGAAACAATAGAGACTCGACGATCGACCAATCAGACGCGAGAATTTAAATAATAATTTTTTTTGTCCAATGAAATCGCGTAGAAAACAAAATCGTCATAAGACTCAACCATCCGACCAATCAGGAAAGAGAATTTTAAAAAATTATTATTATTATTATTATTTTTTTTTTTATTATTATTATTCAAGAATAAATTTAAATAAAAAATAAAAAAAAAAAATTTTTTTTTCTTCATGCGAAATTCGTTTTTCCCACGCTTCCCCCTCCTTCACTCTTTCGTCCTTCCTTCTCCTCCCTACCTCCTACTCCTCTCCCTTCCCCTCCCCGATCTCTCGCAAAATTTTTTTTATCATTTCAAATTAATTACGATTAAAATAAATTTATGAAAAAAAAAAAAAAAATTCGCCTCATTACCCTTTAATATTTACTTGTTAAAAAAAAAAAACGCATAAATAAATCATATTAAATCCTCCTCCTTTTACACATTTAAAAAAAAAATTCATCCCCCTTAAATAAGGGATGAAAAAAAAAAAAAAAGAAAATTTCGTTAAGTTTTTTTTTTTTTTTTTTTTTTTTTTTCGAACGCGCCAAAGACGATTTTCACACTTTCCTTCATCTTTCTTATTCTCTTCTTCATCGTTTTTTCTTCTTCTTCTTTTTCTTTAATTTATTCTTTCTTTTTTTCTTTTTCTTTTCTTTTCTTTTTTTTTCACTTCGCTTTATAATTAAGATAAATTGACAAAAAAAAAAAAAAAGAAAATTTTTTTTTAAAGTAAAAAGTTTTGTCGATTCGGAATAAACAGGATTAAATGTATAATTAATGAGTGAATTTTTTTTTTTTTTTAATTTCCCCCCCATTCCCCCTTTCCCTCCCCCTCCCCCCGAAAAAAAAAATAATTAGCAAAACTGAATTAATGACTTGTTTTAAATTAAAAAAAAATAAAAAATTTTTTTTTTTTACGCGCTCCATATAAAATATGGACCCCGATTAAAACGAGTAAATTATTATTATTATTGTTTTTTTATTTTATCCGTTTAAAAAAATTTTTTTTGTTAATTAAATAATAATAATAATAATAATAATAATAATAATAATTAATTAAATTTTTTTTAAATGTTTACATAGCGTAATTTTATTTGACCTTTTTATTCAACTTTTATCCAACGATCAGCATCGGGGGGACCGTTGTTGTCGTTGGTGCAATAAAAACAAACAAACAAACGACAAACACCGATTTGTTATCATTAACGAACAAACATAATCTCATCATAATTCGATTAGTATAATTAAAAAAATAAAAAAAATTATTTAACGTGGTAAATAATAAGACGAAGAATTTTATTAGCGGTGGCGGTGGTGGTGCTAGAGGGGAAATAAAAAAAGTATATTAAAATAATATGACGTAATAAACAAACATAAAATTCAAACTTCTTAAATATATATATTTAAGACGGGGAAGGGGGAAGGTGAGGGGAAGGGGGATAATATGAAAAACTAACCTAAGAGAGAGAAAGGGATTTAATTGCGTACATTATATAGATCATCAAAGTCTCGTTAAACTCTATTAAAATCCGTTTATTTCCTTTTTTTTTTTTTTTTTTTTTTTTGAAAAAACATTTTCCTTCATAAACAGTTTTCCCTTTCTTTTTTTTTTCCTTTTTTCCCTCCATTTTTTTTTTTTGCTTTTCCACTCAATTTTTGATTCTAATAATTTTTACGACGTCAAAAAAAAAAAGAAAAATTTCTTATTTAACGAACGGAAAAAAAACGTATTTATAGCAATTATAGTCGTATATAGTATTATTTATAGCATCCCGCGGTTTACCTCCAAATTAATAATAATGATAATAATAATAATAATAATAATAACACGTCAAAAAAATCACTTTTTTATTTTTATTTTCAGACGGAGTTTGTCGTCGTCGTCGTTGTTTAATATCATCATCATTATTATTATTTAAAATTGATGAAATTTTCTATGACGTAATAGTCGATTGTTTGACGTTGAAAAATTTTTTTTCATAGAATAAATAAACATTTAAAATCATCGTTTTCCTATATAAATTTAAAAGAAAATTTAAATTCCTTTATTTATTTATTTATTTTTTCTTTCGTATTTAAAACATCCTTCATTTTGCAAAAAAAAAATAATGGCGTGATTAATGACGTCATTAAAAATTATTAAAATTTGTAGTTAAAGAATTTTATTAAACGACAAACAAACAAACAAACAAACATGGAAAAAGTAAAATAAAAATAAAAATAAAATGAAAACGAACAGAGAGACAAACAATCGTTTTTGTTAGAAGGTGTAAAAAAAAAAGAAATAGGTGGGTGTAAGGGATGGAAATAAAGGGGGAGAGAGGGGAGAGGGAAGGAGGAAAAAAATACACATTAACGAAAGGAAAATAATAAAAAAAGATTATCATCAATTTTCGTATTTGATACGGGAAAATCCTTTAAAAGAGGAGGAGAAGAAGGAGATGAAAAAGAAGATACGGGAGAAGGAAAAGATGGAGGGAGAATAAGAGGGAGGCGAGAGGGGGAGGAGAAAACGGGTTCGATTTATTACACGAAGTTTGCAAAATAGTAAACGCGGATTGAATATATATTACAAGATATATGTATATATATATATATATTGAGGCTGCAGATGTTGAAAGTAGATGAGAAATATTCAGAAACCATTAAATTTTTTTCTTTTTTCGAAAAAATGGGGAGTACAAGACGTGTGTTTTAATCCTGATTGATACCCTTTGCGATACTTTAAACTCGAAGAAAAGATAAAAAAAAAAAAAAAGAATGATGACGGGGGGCGGAGGAGGGGAATGAAAAAAAAAGAGAAAGAGATAGAGAGAAAATTTTAAAAAATGGACGAAAAAAAAAAAGAAAAAAATTTTTTTTTTTTTCTTTTCTTTTCTTCCATTAAAATAATAATTAATTTTGGAATATATACCGAATTGTTGAGATTTCGTTAACGATAGCAAATTTTTTTTAGCAAAAAAAATTAATTTATTCGCGCGTAATTTGAAATTTGAATTTTTCAAAAAACAAAAAAATTTAAATATTCGATTTTAATTACTTGGAAAATTTTTTTTTCTTTTCGGATTTGAAAACGACGAAAATGAAAATTATATGGGGAGAGAGAAAAAGAGAGAGAAACTGGGAAGGTTTAAAAAAAAATGCGGGGGGGGAGTTAAAAAAAAAAAAAGAAATTCAATACCGTTGATCTTTTCAACGTAATTACATATAAAAAAAAAAAAACAAGAAAATTTACTCCCCATTTTTTTTTTTTAAAAAATCTCTTTAAATATCGTTAGAAAAGCTTTAAAGCTTTGAAACGTCATCAATGTATCATCTCAAATTATTCCTTTCCCCACCTCCACCCCCTCCTTTCACTGGAGAATTCTATTAACACGCAAAAAAAAAATTTTTTTTTCTTTTACTTCGCACCATAACTATTATCACCCATATACGGATTTTTTATTATCAATTTTTTTTTTTTTTAATGGAATGATAAAAAACGACTGACTGGAGAACGACTGGAGAAAAGGAAAAAAAACGATTAAATTCATGAAATATGAATGAAATAAGGAAGATTTTTTTTTAAAAAAAAAATCTAGGGAGGCGACAAATTCAGTTTTATTATTATTATTATTATTTTTTTTTTTGGGGGGGTCATCACACGTTATTATTATTGAATGAAAGAAAAGTCAAAGCCAAAAAAGTATTAAATCAATTTTTTTTCTCTCTCTCACCCCCCATCTCTTTCTCTTTCTCTCTCTTCGGGAAAAGTTTCGTCGGTGGCAATTTTCCAAAGGGAAAATGAGGGAAGAGAAGAGGGGATGGAAGAGAAAGTAAGGAAAAAATTTATTCGAATTTTTAGACGTAAAATTTTAACAAACAATAATTAATATTTATAAAAACTATTGAAGAAAAAAAAGAGCGCGTTTCCGTTTCCGTTTTTCCTCCCACCCCGTTAAAATTTTCCGAAGGTGTAAACATGAGAAAAAATTTTTTTTGATTTTTCCTCTTTTTTTTTTTTGCTGCGAAAAAATGTTTGTGCGTGCGTGAGTGCGCGTGTTACATTTTTATTAATTTTCGAGAAAAACGATATTCGATTTCGATTGAATTCAGATTCGATTTCTCGTTTTGTCGTCGTTTTTTTTTTCTCCGGAAAATTCACGGTACTTTCATTCTTAGATTGACATTTTTTTTTTTTTTGAAATTTCCAAAGGGTGAATTCCTAACGAGTTTTTTTTTTTTTCAATACCGAAAAATTTTCCATCATCATCATCATCATCGTATTTTCCCATTTAAATTTTTTTTCATAAAATGTTTCTTTTTACATGAAATCAAATCGATGCGAAATAATAATAATAATAATATCTGGGAAATTTCTCTCTTTCTCTCTCTCTCGTTTTTCACTATTAAATTTTTT
Organism: Pediculus humanus corporis; assembly: GCF_000006295.1. Lineage (NCBI taxonomy): Eukaryota > Metazoa > Arthropoda > Insecta > Psocodea > Pediculidae > Pediculus > Pediculus humanus. The sequence goes on from NW_002987822.1 coordinate 319,752, forward strand.
TTTTTTTAAATTACTCGAATAAAAATTCTCTTACTCCCTTCTCCCCCTCATTTTTACTTTTCATAACATTTTTCCAGCACGTGAGAGAGAGGGAGGGGGGAAAGAGTAAATTGAGGTTTTACGAGGTCGACAGAAAAAAATATCATCATCATCAAAATCATTTATTTCTTTATTTTCTTAACCGTAAAAAAAAGAAAAAGTAATTTTTCCCGAGAGAAGCAACTGGTAGCACGTTTTAAATCTTAAACAAACCAGTGGTAACTCAAGTAAAAGGAAAAAAGGAAATAATAATAATAATAAAAGAAAAAATATACGTGAACGAAACGAGTAGGAGTAGGAGAGTAAAGAAAAAATTGTATAAGGTAAAAATTTTGTGGTGTTCACGTTTTTCCAAGGCAAAGGATAAAAGAAAACAAAAAAAAGAAAATAAGAAAAGAATAAAAGGAAAGAAAAAAAAGGAAAGAAATTTTTTTTTTTTTTTTTAAAAAGGGTTGAAAATACTAAAAAGTTTTTTTTTTTTTTTTAACAAAAGAAAAGAAACAAGTTATTTTCTGTTCTTATTTTTTTTTTTTTTAGATACAATTCACGCCTTTAAGCTATTTTTCCTTTTGTACACAAAAGGTCACTTTAATTTTACCTCTTTTCTTTCCCCCCTCCACCTCTCTCCACTTTTCTATCGCTCTTCAAATTTTCTCCCTTCCCTCGACGAAATAAAAAAAAAAAATTTATTTGGGTTGTTGTTGTTTGGTTTAATAGCGTACAAAAAAAATCGGAAAAACAAAAGGAAAATTATTTTTAAAAAATTACCCGGGAAATTTTTTTTTTTTCGAGGGGATGTGAAAGGCGAGGGGTTGGAGGAGGAGAAAGGGTTAAAAAAATTATTAAATTGAAAGAAAACGTTTTGAAATTTAACGAAATTAAATTTTTTTTTTTAAATTAACCAAAAAAAAAAAAAAATTCCAGGAGAAACCTTTTCGATTAGACAAATAAAAAAAAAAGGTTTAATCAAAAAAAAAATTCAGTTTTTTTTTTAAAATAAGAGTAGAATGGAGAAAAGGGGATGGGTGGGTGTGTGTGTGTATAACAGTACTACGAGGGGTAAGAAAAGAATTTTTTTTTTTTTTTTGGGGGGGTAAATCGATTTTGGTTAAAGAATTCAAAAGACGCCATCGTTAACAATTCTCTTTCTTTTCCTTTTTTTCCTTTCCTTTCCTTTTTTTTCTTTCTTTTCCCGAGGTTATAGTTAAAGACGTATAAAAAGAGAATATTTTTCTCCAGTTGAATGCCAAAAAAGAAGTTCATTAGGAAACAAACTAAAGGAAAGAGAACAAATAGAAAAACGTGTCGGGAATAAATTTTGAAATCAACGGACGAAACCTTCTTTCCCTTAAGTATTTTATGTTTTTTTTTCCTTTTTCTTCTTCCACTTTGGCGTTTATTGGTCTCGACAGAATTTTTTTTTTTTACAAGAAAATGTTTATATATATGTGTGTAAAGAACACACACACACGTAAGAAAGAAAAACCTTTTTCCAGACATTTTTTTTTACCCTTTTGAACTTTAAACAATACCTACGTTATTATAAGAATAAAAAAAAAAAGTTAACGAACGAATTTAAAAAAAAAAAAACCGTTAAAAAAAGAAAGATTGATGTGTACGTATAAAAAATACATTTAAATAAGAAATGAAAATCTCATGGTTTAAAATGAGAGAGAGAGAGAGAGAAGTCATTTTGAATTTTTATAATAATCTGAAAAGCTTTTTTTTTTTTTTTTTCAAAATACGATGATAAAAGCTCTCAGGTAATCTTACAAAATCAACCTGGGATAAAATGGATTCTCAAAACCCTCCCCTCTTATTATCGATCCCCTCCCTTCGACCAATCAACGAAGGGGAAGAGTGAAAATAATATACGAAAAAATTTAAAAGGAGAGGAAATAAAGATGAAGGAGTGGGGAGGGGAAAAAAAGTCAACGATACGTGAGTAATTTTCCATTCACCCACACTCACGCCCCCTCCCCCTACCACGTTTTTTCTTTCTTTTTAAACTCCGCCCATTCGAATTTAAATTAATAAATAACAGTGACGTAACTAACCTAATTTAATAAAAAAAAAAAACAAAAAATTTTTCTTATCTTTTTTACATACTCGAATTGTTGGGGAGTTGGGGGGGGAGGAGGGAATCGTTAGACTATGTCCCAAAATTTATATACGTCATCGTCGACGTCATCGTATTCTTTATAATCTGGTTAATCACGAACTCGAAAAAAAAAAAATTTTTTTTTTTTTGTACGTACGTTAATTATCATTATCATTAACTCGGAAAAGTTTTTCAAATGAAAATAAAATATTATTATTATTATTATTATTATTATTATTAATATTATTATTATTATTATTATTACGATTTTTTTTGTTACTCTTCCGAAAAGCTCATTTAAACTTTTTAGGTAATAATTTTTTTTTGGAGTTTTGATTCGAAAGGATAAAAAAAAAGTTTTTTTTTTGTTGTTAAAGAAAGTAATAACTTCCTCTTGAACAAAAAATTTTTATTACGTTAATAAAATTATTAGTATAGGAGAAGGGGGGAGAAAGAGGGAGAGGGAATAGATAATACGAGAAAAAGTGAGGGAAGGGAGAGAGGGGAAGGGGTATGAGAAATATGAAAGTAAGAATAAAGAAGGAAAAAGAGTGAAGGAGGTTATGAGTGGGTGGGGTTTAAGAGTCAAATAAAGGGGGCAATGAGAGAGGAGTGGGTATAAGTGGGGATAGAGGGGAAGTAGGGGAAGGGAGGGGAAATCGATATATTTTTCACTCGGTTGTAATTAAATTTTTACCGAACGATCGATCGATTTTTTTTTTTTCGGTATTTGTTTAGTTAATCGTAAACAAATAAATACTCGGAATAATGAGTGATTCGATACTTTTACGTCAAATTACGTATTTATTTATTTACTTATTAGCGAGAGTAAAAAAAAAACAAAATGGCGGTCAAAAAAGAAAATGGCGGTAATGATAAATAAATTTCTTATCATAAAAATTTTTGACATTTTTTTTTTTTTTTTCGGGGCTGGGGGGGAATTTAAGATAGTAAATTATTTAAATGAAAATTGTTAATAATAATAATAATAATAATGATAGGAATCACGTGACAATTTTACCGGATACATTTACATGAAACCTTGAAAACGTGTATATACACATGTAAGAAAAAAAATAAAAAATGTTTGTATTACGTTTGTTGTTGTTTGTACGTATTTTTTTTTTGTTTGCTTGTTTTTATTTGAATTAAATTACGTTATTTAATTTTAATACGTTTTATTTAATAAATTTTTATTTAAATAAGAGTGGAAAAAATTTTTTATTTTTTATTCGATCTTGTAACTCTTAATGAGTTAAACATTTCATTATTATTATCGTGTTTTAATAGTAATTTCGACGTTTCACGTAATTTTTTTTTTTTTAAACAAAAGTTTTCCGTAGGTACGTGATTGAAATAATTTGTTATCAATCGTTATCGTTATCATTTTTTTTTTAAAAGGATACGAAAATGTTTCGCACAATCGTTAAAATATTAATTTTAATATTTCCGATAACAACCGGAGCAACCGTTATTATCGATGGAATAAATTTTTTTGATAATTTAAGGTAGTATGAATAAATTATTATTATCATTATCATTATTATTATTAAAAAATTATTATCGAATTATATCGGGTAATAAAATTATTTCTAATAAATTATTTTCTTCGTACCTTTTCTTTTTTTTCATTTTTCTTCTTATTCTTTTTCTTTTGCTTTTTTTTTAACATTTTCATCTCTCTCTCTCTCTCACTCTCTCTCTTTTCTTCATTGCCACCCATAAAAAAAAAAACGAAAAAAAGAAAGAAAGAAAAAAAAAAGAAAACCTCGTTCCCAATTGTTAAATTGAATAAAATGTAATTTATAATAAACCTTTCCCTTTAACCTTTTCTTTTCTCTCTCTCTCTCTCTCTCCAACTCTCTTTCTCCCTCTTCCTCCCTCCTTCTTTCTCTCTCACTTTTTTAACGAAAAAAAAAAAAATTAAGTTATCTCTTGTTTCCGTTTGGCTGCCCTTAAAAAAAATATTAACCTAAATTTATTGTCCATCACCCTCAAGATGAGATTCTTTCACTCGTTGAATTTTTTTTTTTTTTTTTCTTTAATTAAATTATGTACCCGTGGTTGGTGGGGTAGAAGTCAGTTCAGTCTGGAAAGTGGGGTGGTGTGGGAGGGTGGTCGTCGTCACACAGTTTTGCAAATTTAATTTTAAAAAAAAAATAAAATTTTTCCATTCCTAAAATTTTTCGTTAGCATCGCGATTCGCTAAAAGTACGTAACATTATTTTTATTATTATTATCATTATTTATACGTCACGTGACGAAACGAATTATTATTATTATTATCATTCACGTAGGAAAAAATTTAAATTAAAAAAAAATTTTTTTTCTTTTTTTTAGTCCATCGGAATTGGATTCGATAAAAAATCAATATATCAGTAACGTCGGTGAGTATTTTTTGTTTTTTTTCGGGGGGGGGGGCAGAAGAAGGGTGAAGGAGGGAAGGGGAGAAGCATCCTCCAAACGAAAAATTGTAATCAAAATTTTTTAAATAATTTTTTTTTTTAGAAATGACAAACGACGGAAATAATTTATTAAACGAGGATTGTTTTCATTATAAAAGAAAAGTACCGGAGAAAAAATATATATACCTAGGTACGACGATGTTTCCGTTAACGTTCAAAGAATCAAGAAAAACAAATAGCGATTATGATGATGTACCTGACTCACCACCGGAAATAAGCTCATCAAAAATTGATGATTTATTAGAAATTGAAAAAATGATAAGCGGATCGAATAGGAAAGAAGTTTTTCCGCCACCGTCGTCATCATCCCAATCGTCGTCGGTTCCACCTGTAAAAAGACAAGCGAAAATTTCGTTTTTGGATGGTTTACCATTGCGTAAAAGAGGAAAAAATCAACCGCGTTTTAAAAATTAATTAATTATGTTAATTACAAAAGAAAAAAAAATTAAACCGCCATTTTTTTTGTCGCAATTTTATGAAAAAAAAAAAATTCGAAAAAAATTTTAATTAAATAAATAAATTAAATTTCAAATCTATTTTTTTTCTTTTTTGTTTTAATTTTATTATTATTATTTTTTTTTCTTTTTTGTACGAATGAAAAAGAAATTTCTAGATTAAGGAAAAAGAAAGAAAGGGAGGGAGAGAGAGAAAAAAAGAAAAGCAAAACTAATATTGGAAATGTGAGAAAAAGAACGCCTGGTTAAAGCGTGAGGAATGAGAAGAACAACCAAGAGTCAGCTGTCGCCTTAAAAAGAGATGAGCAGTGAGAAGAAAATCACATTGAAAAAGGGATTCTGTTGGGTGGGGAGGCTGGTGGGGGAGGGAGAGACGGTGGTAGAAATGAAAAAAAACGAAAAAAAAAGGGATGAAAAGAAAAAAAATAGAAATGAAAGAGAGAGAGAATAAATCCTCTGAAATTCACTCAGCCAGATAAACAACTAAGGATAGCTTTTATCAAATCTATTTGGCAAATTTTTTTTTTTTTTTTTTAAATTATCCATTTTAAGAAATGAAAAAAAAAATTTTTTTCCTTCTTCTCCTTCTCCTTTTTCTTCCTTTTCATTTTTTCCTTTTTTTTCTTTTTTTTTTACTTTCATTTACTGTCAAAACAATCAAAATCTGACTTCTTCATTTTTACTGTCTGTCTGTCTATCCATTTTTATCACTTTTTCTTTTTTTATCATTTCTAATAATTTAAAAAAAAAAAAAACATTTATTTCTCCTCCTCTCTCTCTCTCCCTCTCTCTCCCTCTTTTCAAAGTTTTTTTTTGTCGTAATAAAAGAAACAAAAGAAAAGAAAAAAAGAAAAAGGACAATTCCATTAGCCATTTTACTGTTTTCTGATATTGAAACAATTTTTGAATTAAATAATAAAATAATTTTTCCATTGTTTCCAGTTGTTTTTATTTCTTCTTCTTATTCTTCCTCCTCTTCCTCCTACTCCTCCACTTCCTCGATGGCTAAAATTTTTGTTTTTATAACAAAAATAAAATTTTTTTCGAATAGAAATAAAAAGTAACGATGATGAAAATATCACAAAATTTATTTTAAAAAAATTGATTTCTTCTAGTGATAATGACGTTTTGATAACGGCCTGACCTATTATCGTTTAAGGTATACTGATAAGGGAATAAAAAAAAATCAACGAATATTTTAGTGCGTGCGTGTGCGTGTGCGTATGGGTTAAACCCTCGAAATTTTACAATAATAATAATAATCGTGATTTTTCAACCGTGATAAAGGAAATCGTCGATAAAAAAAAAGGAAAAAGAAAAGAATAAAAAAAAAAGGAAGGAAAGAAAGAAAGGAAAGGAGAGAGAAAAAGAGAGAGATAGAGAAGTAACATCAAAAGGCAAACGTTAAGAGGGTAGAAAACAAATGAAGAAGAAACACAAATTTCCAAACGAATAATTTTTATTGAATGACTCAATCAGATTCGGTTTGCGTACGTGCACGCGCACGCACACACGCACGCGAATGCTTACACGTGACCATAGGAAACCAGTTAATGGAATGATACAATCTATTCCATTCTCTCTCTCTCTCTCTCACAAAATGAGTCGATGGTTTGAAAAATGGCAACAGCTACAAAAAAAATTTTTTTTCTCGAAATCCAACAGGAAACTTGATTCGAACCGAAATTCCTGTATATATATAATCATTTTCTCTATTATTATTATTATCATTATTATTATTATTATTATAATTTGAATTTATGAAATTCAATGTATAATGAAAATGAGGACAATGGAAGAAGAAGAAGAAGGAGGAGGAGGCGGTGGTATTCGGTGTGTGTAACGCCGGGTGTAACGTCGTCTCCTATGATTTACGAACTTATAAACCATAAAAGAGTTTCAGAGGGGGGTTAAAAGAGAGAGAGAGAGAGTGAAAGAGAGAGTAAAATAGGAATAATGCGGCCAAGATATACACAATTTTCATATCGTGAACATTGCATTAAAACTTATAATAATAATAATAATAATAATGATAATAAAGTCACGTTTGTTTCGTTTAGAAAAAAAAAGGTAACGAATCGAATATAAATTTATTATATACTATAAAAATAAAAAAAAAAAGAAGAAACAAAGTCGGATATCGTGGGCGGAGATTTTTGAAAATGAATAATAAGGGCGGGCGGGCGGGGGAGGAAAGGAGGGGGGTCGAGAAGGTTATTAAGGTTGATTAAAAATTTTAAACGTTCCATTAATGCCAAATTTTACAGTAAATAATACCTAAAATTTATCTCACGCGAACGAAATATTAATTTTTCGGGTCAGCCATGTTGCCCCCGAGCGTGAATCTTCAAAAACCCCGAATAATAATAATAAATTATATGCTCTGATAAGAAATTTTATTTTTGCTCCCGTTCAGATTCCCGGTTAAATAAAAGCAAAAAAAAAAAATTTTTCACCCGAACTCTGAACTCTCGCACGAACGCACGAACGAACGCACGTACGCACGCACATTCACGCAATTACTTTGTTAAGTAAAAGCTAATAATTTTATCCTTTCCCTTTCCCATTCCTCCGCCCCTCCCCTCCGCCTCCCCCCTCCTCTTTCGTTTATATACGTTAATTTAAATTATTATTATTATTATCATTAATAAAATTATTTCGTGGCAATAGAATGATCGATGACTTTTCGAAACAAAAAAAAAATATATATAAAAGAATGAGAAAGGAGGAGGAAACGTGGTTCTAGAAAAAAAAGGAAAAAAACTATAATGTCATTTATATAGGTCGTATTATTTGGTAAAGTCTAGATAATAGAAATTAAAAAGTCACCGCATTTCCCAAAGGAAAAATTTACGTTTAAGAAAAAGGTCACCGAGACTAATCAAAAAAACTAAAACGGAAATTTTTTTTTTCCTTCTCCCCTTTTCCCCGACACCTCCCCTCCCCTCTCCATCCTTCGCCACTCCTCCCACCTTTTATTTTTGCCGTCATTTGTGGGTCTTTTTTTTTTTTTTAAAGAATTATTTCATCCGCCATTTTCTTTTTTTTAATTATAAAAAAAAAAAAAAAAATTTCCTTTTCTTTTTCCACGTTTTTTTTTTTTTGTAGGGTTTAACTTCCGGTTATGATTTTTCTACGATTTTAAATATTCGGTACTCGATATTACGACAGCAACGTGCTGCGGGTTCGTTTCTCTCTCTCTCTCTCTCTCCCCTCTCGCTATAAAATCTCGTCGATATTTTATTACGCCCCTCTTCCCCCCTCTTCTCCCTTTAAAATTTTTTATTTAACACTTTAATTATTTTTTATCGCAACAGTCTGGATGGTGTGAGAAAAAAAAATTTTTTTTTCCTACAGCAAAATAAAAATAAAATAAATACATTAAAAAAAAAAAAAATACTCGAAGAAGTTATAAATAAATTTCTTTCTCCTCTCTCTTTCTCTCTCTCTCTCTCTCTCTCTTTTTTAAATTTATGTTAAATTTTTCATGAAAGCTGGATTTTGTTTTCATGCATTTTTTTCCTTCTTTTTTTTTCTCTTCCATCCTTTTTTTTTTTTTTCATTAAAAACGAGGGAGAGGGAAAAGAGAGAAAAAAAATTTCAACTGCTTGCCTGCCACGTTTTTTTTTTTTTTTTTACTTCTTCTTCCTCCACTTTAACACTTCATATTTTAGACATTTTATTCCTTGTTTCCTTTTTATTTTACTCATATGCACACGCACGCACACACACATACACACACACACACACGAGACAAAAAAAAAAGGAAGAACAAGAAGTAGAAGTAGAAGAAAAAGTAAAAAAACTTGGTAATATATTGCTTTTGTTATTCGTGATAGGGGGATAAAAAACGGCGAGGAGGAGAGGGAGGGGTAGGGGTGTGAGGGGAAGAGCGGGGGGGAGAAAGGGTGAGAAAGGGAACCTAAAAATATAAAATATGCTGAGAGTTATTAAATATTGCACACGTTTTTAAACAAATTTGTTGCTTTTTCTTTTCTTTTTTCATAATATTCTGTTTTTTGTCTTTGTCTAAAAAATATATATACACACACATACACTAAATTTTATTTATTCCAACAGATGATGTCATAAGACTTTTCCTTTTTTCTTTCTCTCTTCCCCTACCTCCCACCTTCTCTTCTCCCTCAAAAAAAAAATTTAAAGTTTTTACGTTTTCCTTAAAAAAAAAAAATCATAAAATTTTTTTTGTTACGGATTTAAAAAAAACGACAGCACTAGAATTTTACCACGTTTTGTTTTTTAATAATAATAATAATTATTATTCGTAAAGAAGTCGTTAACGATCAAAAATTGTTTTTTTTTTTTTTTAAAGAGAGAGAGAGAGACTGGGAAAAGGTTGTTGCCTGTGGTAGATAAAAGTAAAAAAAAAAATATATAATTTGAAACAGAAAAAATATTTGAAATGGAATTCAAATAACGCGAAAAGAGGAGTAGAAGGAGGAGGAAGAAGAAGATGAAGAAGAAGAAGAAGGAATCATTCAATGGGAAATAAATTATGCAGAAAATTGAAAAATTTTCAAATGAAAAATATAAGAAAACTCATTTTTTTCAATTTAAACTTTTTTTTTTCTTCGCTCCTCTTTTTACTTAAAAAAAAAAAAAAAACGAAATAAAAATAGTAAAGGAAAAAAGTAAAGGAAAAAAGTAATGGAAAAAAGGAAAAGTGTCAGAAAAGTTCTTTGACAAATTTAAAAAAATACCGACACCGCCACCACCACCACTGCCGCCATCACCACACGTATGGAAATAAACTTTTTTTTTTTTTTCGAAGTAAAAAAAAATTCAAATCAAAGTTAAGGAAAAAGTGCGTTGTATTTTTTTTCTTTCCCTTTTGTGTTCTTGTTTCGCCACTGTCCTTTTGTTTGTTTAAGGGATGAAAAAAAAAAGAAAAAGTGGTTGAATGAAAATGTTATTCTTAAACATAAGTCAGTTTATGACACCCCAAACACACAAAACGAGAATAATGATCAAAACATTTTCTTCCTGTCGTAAACATAATAAAAAAAAAAACAAAAATTTTTTTTTCATCTGTGAAAATAAAACATAAAATGGCGGAGAGAAAGAGAGAGAGATAGAGAGGGGGGAAAACAGGAAAATTTTTTTCTTTTCTGAATAATTTTAATACCCGTTTAAAAAAAAAATTTCTCGTCGGATATCTTTGTTTCGTTTTTTTTTTTTTTTTACCACGTTTCCGGTTTTGAAAATCCGTTTCCTGAACGTGTCACTAACGTTAAATATCTGCCACGTCGATTAACTAAAAAAAAAATTTCGTAATTATATCTTTATATCGAATTTAGTTTATTGTCACGTCGTCGTTTTTCAATTTTTAATTAAATTAATTTTTGTTTTCCCATTAAAATTAAGTAAAAAAAAAAAAACGTTTAAAAAATGGCGGGAAAAAATTTAAAAAATTTTTAAATGTAATTAAAAAAAAAAAATCGATAAATACAATAAATTCGAAAACGTAAACGAAAGGAAAAAAAAAGAAAATTTACCGTCGTCTGACGTTTGTTTAACGATCGTTTACGTCGGATATTTATCCTTAAAAAAAAATTTATTTTATGTATAATCTCCATTTAAAAAAAAAAAAAAAGTTTTTTTCTGCTAAACGGCCGCGGACACATCCTCCCTCCGTAGAAGAGATGAAGAAGAAGAAGATAAGAAAGAGAGAGAAGGAAAAAAAAAGGCTTTGCTGATTCTGCATGGGATTTAATTATTTCCATCTTTTTTTTTTTTGTCGAGTGAGGGTAGCGGGGGATCGGGGGGTGGGGGTGGGGAGGGGCATTACAACCTGAGCGAAAGCAATTTCGATAACTTTGAGTCGTTAAGATAAAACTTCACGATTTAAATGTCTGTGGAAAATAAAAAAAAATTGGAAAATTTTCTTCGGTAATTTCTTTCTTTCTTTCCTTCTTTTTCTTTTCCTGTACATCTTTTGTTCTTTTTTTCTTTTTTTTTCTAATCAAATAAGCAATAAGAAAAAATTGAACCTATTTTCATTTTATTTTTATTTTTTTTAATTTTTTTTTCTTTTTCTTTTTCCTTCTTCTTCTTATTTTCTCGTTTTTGTTTTTTTTTTTTGTCTCTTATTATCTAAACGTAATTTTTTTTAAAAACAAAATGGTTTTTTTTTCTTTTTTTTTTCCTTGTTTCCGTTTTCTTATTTTATTTTATTTTATTTTCCCTCGTTGATTTCGGTCAAGTTTTTCTTTTTTAAACGAAACGAAAAAAAAACCATTCTTTACATAAGATTAACATTTTGACGTAGGGTCTTTTTACAAGTCGTTTTAAAATAAAAATGGGCGACGACGTTGAAAAACGATGGTGGCGGCATCAGCGGCGGAGATACCAATTAAAAATTTTAATTTTTTTACGATTAACGCGAAATTTTTTTTTCATAATTTTTTTTTTTTTTTTCCGAGACCTACAAACGAAATCTTACGAACAAACAAACAAACAAATTAAACTTAAAGATCATATAACGGAGTTGAAAATTTCTTTTTTCCTTTTAAAAAAAAAAGAGAAAAAAAAGGAAAAAAGGCGGCAGTAACGAAAAGATTGATTGCGTTTGATAATAATAAAAGCTTTTGTTTAAAAGAAAAAAAATAGGAAAAAAGGAAGAAAGGAAGGAAGGAAGGAAGAGAAAAGAGAAAGAAGGAGGAAAAAAGAAAAGAAAAAAAAAAAAAACTAAAATAGTCAGTCTAGAATACAAAAGTAAATTTAAGCTTACTTTACGAGTACTTTATATGTGAAAGTTGATAGCGTTAAATCTCCTGAGGGTCGTTATATGCTACCAGCTAATCATACCCACAGAGCATAGGGGAAAAACTAAAATTACAACTTTTGATTCTGCTGATGATGCTTTTCTTAAACCAATTTTATCATCTACCATCTTTTTATATCCTTCTTTTCCTTCTTTTCCTTCTCTTTCCCCCTCCTCACTACCCTCCTCACCCACCCCCTTCCTACACACACACAAACATTTTATCTTAAATAAAAAACCTTATTAAAAAAAGACAGGTGATTTTGTTTTGGTTTATTTTATTTATTTATTTTTTTAATTAAATGATAAAATCACCGACCGGAAACGATTTGATTAGTAATACAATAGAAATTGAAAATTTATGAGCTTAAAAAAAAAAAAATTTTTTAACCACCACCGCCATTTCTGCCTCCCCACTAAAAATCCGAAAGAAAAAACAACAACAACAACAACAGGAAAATCTTATTTCATCCATTTCTATTTTTTAAATTCGAAATGAAAATTTGTTTTTTTTAATTAAATAACAATAATATTACCATTTTGAGAAGGAGAAGAAGAAAAATAGCCGTAAATATTTTCAAACCCGACGGAAAAGGAAGGACTCATCGATTTCGATGCAAAGAAAAAAAAAAATTAAAATATTTTCCTCACACCATTTCCGGTTTCCTTTTCCTCCTACCAATTGCTACCATCGACGCCATTTTATAAAACGATTCAAATAAATCTATTGTTTTTTTTTTTTCTCACTACCACGTGTCAATTCCTCACGATGACGATGATGATGACGTCATTTTTACAAAATAATCAATGAATTCTAAAACTAATGGCCGAAAACAATAAAATAATATTTTTTAAAGTGAAAAATAATTTTTTTTTTGTTTAAAAAAGAAAATCTTTATTTTTCCGGTATTACGTAGATTAGAAAGTCTCCCTGATTTATTGCTGCGGTAAAAAAAAAAAAAAAAACTAAGCTTCTTTTGAATTTTATGGCGTTTTTTTTTACTTGGCAGTCAATTCCAATCCGTTTATGGAACGAAACCAAATACACACAAAAAAAATTTATTCATCATCATCATCATCATCATCATCATCATTATCATCGAAAGCAATAATTGTTTTTCCTATCATCATCGTCGCATTTCTATTATTATTATTATTATTAATATTAGTCGTCGCGACAAGTTTAATAATACTAGCAATAATTCCAGATTTTTTTTTACTAAATATCGATGACGATGTTTCCATTTAAATTATCATTATTAATATCATTCGATTTTTTTTGTTTTTAATAAAAATGTTTTTCACGTTTGTTTTTCCGTCTGCTTCCACCTCCCCTTCCCCCTTCTTTTCCTCCCCCCCCTTTTTTTTCGGTAAATATTGTATGAAAGGTTTTAAAAATTACCTCGGGATAAAAAAGAAAAAAAATATTTTATTTACGTCGGACTGCTAAAGAGAGAGAGAGAGAGAGAAAAAAACGATCGAACCATAAATTAAGATGTTTTTTCCTTTTTTATTTTTATTTTTTTTGAAAAAACACCAACAGAAGCTGGAGAATCAGCAACAGCGCATCGCAAAAAAAAAAAGAAATTTTTCTTATTTTGCTGATGTGTAAAATGGTTTACAAGAAGAGAAAAAACAAAAAAAAAACTATAAATCCTGTTCGGTCACTTTTTATTCCGTTTTTTTTTTTTCCTTTGACACCTTTTTTATTCATTCCTTTTTCATTCCTTTTTTTCTTACCATTTTTCGTAAAATTTTCTGTCGCGAAAAGTCTCAACAAAAACATTACCCGACAAATCCCCGCAAACGAATTTTACACCGTCGGCTATAAAATATAATTATTATTATTTAAAAACTTAGTAAATGACGTCATCGACTTAATGACGATACGAGTATTAAATAATAATAATAATAAATTTGTTGATTTTTTTTTCTGCTGTGTAAAAATTAAAAATTTTCCAAATTTTAGACGATCGTCGACATCATTAATTTTTTTTTTTTTTATAAAAATCGAAAAAGGATTGAAAACATTAAATCGCCAGGTGGATAAGACGTTTTCTACAGTTTATAAACTGTAGAAGTGTAAAAAAAGGTTGCAGACGAAAAAAAAAAAACAAAAAAGGTTTAAACTGAAAGGTTTCGAACGAAAAAAAAAAAAAAATTCGGGGATAAAACGTTGTTGAAAATGTTAAAACACAAAATGATTATATCTATTACGTTATTTTTACCCCCTCCCCCCGCCTTCCCTTTTATAAAAAAAAGGTTCAACCTTTTTTTTAACCAAATGATAATAATTTTTAATTTAGGTTTTAACGTACAAAACGTGTACATAATCACGCTCTGCAAAATTTACCAACAAAAAAAATTAATACAAACACTTTAATTGTTTTATTCATTTCCGAATCGTTTTTTTTAAATGGCGTTATCATCATTATCATCGTCGACGTCATTATTATTAACGTAAAATAATTTAAGTTCGATTTAAGTACATTAAAAAATAAATTTTTTTTTTTTTTAATTTGGAAAATTTTGATAAAAATTAATTTTAAAAAAGCTATACTTTCCCATTGATTAAACAAAGAAAAAAAGGTCTTCTAAAGGTGAAAATTTCGTGACGAAAAAATTATTATTATTTAAAAGTGGAGACAGGACGACTCGGTACGAAATTTTAACCCTTTTTTTTTTGTTAATTTAAATAATGTTTAATTTTATTTTAAATTTAATGAAGATAATAGCAGAAGAAAAAAAAAATTAAGAGCCGCCATTTTTCTTTTTATCCAAAGTCCAAAAAAAAAAAAAAAAAAGAAAAAAATGAAAAAACTTACCCTGGAAATTGAGAATTTAATTTACAGTCCAAGATTTTTTATTTTTCACTTTAAAAAAAAAAAAAAAAAAAACTTCTGGAACATTCTTAAAATATATTTTTAAAAATTTATCTTTTTTTTTGTTGTTGTCGTTTCACGTGTTGTTCGGCCATTTTTTTTTTTTAACGACGTGTAAAAAGAAAAACGTGGCAGGATAAAATTTGTTAAACGAATGAAAATATTTTTACTATTAATTTAAAAATATGGAGAAAATCATCTCATCACAACCGTTTTTTTTTTTAATTTTTAATAATAATAATAATTATTATTATTAATATCGCGAGGTTTAAATAAATTTTAGTAAATGAAAAACGTTTTCGTTGAAAATTAAAAACAAAAAAAAAAAAACATTTTTTTCTTTTTACTGACACGAAACAGAAACTTACAAAAAAAAAGAAAAGAAAATTTGGAATTTATATATTTTTCTTTCTCTCTCTCTCTCTTCTCCAGCAAAAAAAAAATGATTCTAATTTTAGCAGACGATAAAATCATTACGTAATTTATAAAACAAAAAAAAAAAAAATTTATGAAATTTAAAGAAATAAAAACAGACACCCATCGTCCAATAAATTTCATTTTTTTCTCTTTTTCTCTCTCTCTCTCTCTTCCATTTGTAATCTTTCAATTACATTCGTTAAATACGTTTTATCACCATTTTGGAGAAAACGTTTTTTTCAGTATTTTTTTTTCTTTTTCCATTCGTTCTTACGTATCCCCCCTTAAAATTTATCGTGTAAGGTAACGTCACAATAACTAATTCTCCAGAATAAAAAAAAAAAAATCCGAAAAACGACGTGTAATAAGAATTTTTTTTCTTTTTCTCTCTACTACCACCATTTCAAATTCCAGTACAATGTTTTTCTTTTTCTTTTCTTTTCTTTTCACTACTCTTTATAAAAAAAAAAAAAAAATTTTTACAAAACTAAAAGTAATAATATTAATGATGATAAACAAGGCACGATATGTGTCAAATATGGCGTCCATTTTAAGGTTTTTTAATTAATTCTTCGATGGTGAAAACATTATTACATTTGTTTTTAAAATCGTTATTTAAATCGAAATTACAATTCGATTCGATACTACTAAATCTCGTTAGCATGAAATCTTTTAAAAAATCGATTCTCGAACCTGAATCCGACGATCCTAAATTAATTATTATCTTATTATTATTATTATTATTATTATTATTATTATTCCAATTTAAATTCGTTTCGATGCCGCCGCGATCGCCGCCGCGATCGCCGCCGCGATCGCCGTCGCCGTCGTCGTCACCGTCGTTGACATCATCGTCGTCGTCATCGACGTCACCACCGCCATTTTTCCTTTTCCAACCACATAATTTCGATTCTGCCATTTTGTCGTCGTCGTCGTCGTCGTCGACGTTGTTTTCGTTGTAGTTTTTGTCGTGGAAAGAGACGTGACGTGAAGAAAATGCCGTTTTCAATAAAGTTATCGATTTTATCGATTGTTGATTTAAACAATGATTAACGTAAGATGACGTCGATTGTAAATATTTTTCTTTTTGTAATGCCGTGGCAATAGTCATGTCTTTGATGGCCTGATAAAAAAAAAAAATTTAGTTTAGGTTTAATTACCCGGAAGGTAATAAAAATAAATAAAAAAAAAAAAGGTTCGATTGTA
The DNA here is from genome assembly GCF_000006295.1 of Pediculus humanus corporis. Classification (NCBI taxonomy): domain Eukaryota; kingdom Metazoa; phylum Arthropoda; class Insecta; order Psocodea; family Pediculidae; genus Pediculus; species Pediculus humanus. Next base: position 336,101 of record NW_002987822.1, read on the forward strand.
ATGTATGCGAATTTAAGAGGGGACAAGGGTGGGAAGGGAGGGAGGGAGGAAGGCGGGAGGATTGATTGATCAATCTTGTTTGTTTTGTTTTATAGCGTGTTGTGTGTTTTCTCTCTCTCTCTCTTTCTCTTTCCCAATTTCTCTTCACTTTTTTTTTTGTTCTTCCACTCTTTCTCTCTCTCTCTCTTTTAATTTAAAACGTTTATCTTGTTAAAAAGGTTTCCTTTTTTTAATATAATAATAATAATAATAACATTTTATTTATTTTTTTTAAATTTGGATTCTGTTTTAAATCTTTTCGTTGTGACGTAGAATTTATTTAATTCTCCAAAAAAAAAAAAAATTTATTATCCAAAAAAAAAAAAAACCGGAAATATTCAATCCGGGGGGAAGGGGGGAAAGACGGGTTCGTTTCGATTTCGTTTCGAAGGTTTAGGAGAAGACGGTTGAGAAAAATTTTTATTTTTGTTTATACCTGTATTTGCCTTTGATTTCCTCTTTGACGTTTTGATCTTCTTCTTCTGTAGTTTCCGTTTTCAAACATGTCAATGGCACCAGGTCCCAATGTCCAGTAACTACCTTTACCACCGGAAGAACAAGATTTATTCCTTGGTATTTTAACAAAACAATCGTTTAAACTCAAATTGTGACGTATTGAATTTTGCCATCCTTGTTTGTTTTCTCTGTAGTAAGGAAACCTGTCCATGATGAATCTGTTCAAAAAAAAAAAAATAGATAAATAATTTTGCGAGAACTATTTCCGGTTGATGATGATAGTGAAATAAACGTTGGATTTTTGGAAAAGTTTCAACTCTTTTCCAGACACAAACGATATAAAAAAAAGTGGAGGGGAGGGGGTTAAATTTAAAAAACCGATCGATCGTGATATATATATTATATTGAAATGTTTTTACTTTTTTTTTTGTTATCAGTTTCCATTTCCGGTAAATATAAATCGTAATAACGGGCCGGTACGAAATAATAATAATAATAATAATAAATTAAAACAAACTAACCTATAAATTCCACTTAATGTTATTTTTTTACCGGGTGCCGAACTTATAGCCATCGCAATTAAAGCAATATACGAATATGGCGGTTTTTCCGGTCTAGTATTAAAAAAAAAATTTTTTTCTCGTAGTTTAATCAAATGTTGATTCATTAGTGATTTTATATGTGTTTCACGCGAAGCAGAAGACATTACGTACGGATCAAATATTATTTCCGGTAATGACGTTATTTTATTTAAATCCGTTGTTGTTAATTGTTTTTTATTTTTGTATTCCATCGATTGTGTATTATTTTCGTTACAAGTTGTTTTATCTGGAAAAAAAAGGAAAATTAAAAAATCCGATCGATAAAATTTCTGGAGAAAAATGAAAAAAAATAAAAATTCAGCAAAAAAATTTTTTTTGCGCTTAATTTCTTTCGCGTGGTTTTTTTTCCTTTTTTTCCTTTTATTTCCTTTCTCAAAAAAAAGAAAAGAACAAAGGAAAAAAAAGAGATTTTGTAATTTATTCAAGCGACAAAAACATTTTTTTTTCTCCACATTTTATTACCCGAAATATCTTTGGATTGTATCATCATCATCATTTGAGATGATGCTGGAGAAAGATAAGATGAAATCTGAGGATGAAAATTTAACCAATTTGTACCATTTGCGAATCCGTTCAACGGTAACATTTTTTCTGGAACAAAATAAAAAAAATTTAAAAAAATTCATTCGATCGATCATATCGATTCGTTTAAGTAATTAAATCATAAATTATTATTTTTTTTTTTTGTCGGAAAATTGAAGTTAATTTTCCAGGCTGGCGATTCCAGTTTTTTCTAAATAAAAAAAAAAAACAAAAAAATCTTTCACGTGCGACGAATAAATTTATCAACGGCATGACTGAACCTGGAAATATTTTATATATCCGATGGATTTATACAAAAAAAAATAAATTTCTCCCTATCTCCTTTTATTATTATTATTATTATTATTATTATTATTATTATCGTTATCATCATCGTTTTGATAACGAGAATTTTATTTTAAAAAAAATAAAATAACAAAATTACCTGTGATTTTTTTTTTTTTTTTTAAATAAAATTTATTGTCAGGTATATTTATTTTTATCCAAAAAGAAAAAAATGGAAAAGTTTCTTTTTTCCATTTTTCTTTTCTTTTTCTTTTTATTTCCTTTTTATTTATTATTATTATTATTATTATTATTATTATTATTATTATTATTATTATTATTATTATTATTATTATTTTCTCGTCCTGGAATTTTTCCAGAAAATTTACGGTTAAGTTATTTTACAAAAAAAAAAAAAAAAAATTTTCTTATAAAATAATTTAAAATTGTGTTTAAAATAGGTTATAAGCATGAAAATAATAATAATAATAATAATAATAATAATAATAATAATAAGGGTGTTCCATGGTTGACAAGCCTTTTTGTCATATCGTTTTCTTTAATTAATTTTAATAGTTTTTTTTTAGGGTTTATTTATAAGTTATATATCAAAAGTTTTGTAATTTAATCTAGTTTACAGTGATATAATTAGTTTTTTAAATTATTTAGTAATAACTGTATTATCTCAAGTTTAAATTTACAAATTGTTCAACGATTCCATGTGACAAAAGGAAGCGTGGGCAATAAAAAACCTTAGAAGGCACCTTAGTACATATAAGTTAAACGGATAAGTACCTCATTTTAAGACTTAAATTTCAATTGTAAAACGTTAGGCTAACAAAGAAATTGAACACATAACCAAAAAATTTTTTATTTTTATTTTTTTTTTATATTTCTTTGGTTAATTATAAGTGATTTGACTATTTATATCTTTATCTTATTTAACAAAATAAGAATTAAAATATTTTTACAATAACATAGGTTGATACATGATTTTTTCAGGGTGTAATTTCTATACCCCTATTGTTAAGTGTTAACTTGTGATTGTATGTTATTTTAGCCTTGTCTTAAGCTAACTTAATTCATTGTAGTAAAGTTTATTAACAATAACATAGTGTAACTAATACCTTTCTTAAATCTGAATCAAATTAGGAAAGAATAGTAGTAGCCTTTATATTAAGTGATATTAGTGTGAAAGGGTACAACAGATTTCTCTTTAACCAGACTTCATTTAATAAATTTTGCATCTTTTGAATTACTTATAAGAGTTAAATATCTTTGTCATAGTAAATAAGAATAGAGGTAGTTCAATATAAATACTCATTATCTATTGGTTTAATGTAATGTATAGCTGGATATAACATCTCTGTACTCCTGTGTTAATCTACTGATTGTTTTAATACAGAATATTTTGCCATATACTTTATGCAAATCTCCATTTTGATCTACATTAACACTAGCAGAGATAAATTTTTTTTTTATATACTACTTAATAATAGTACAGAATTGTAATTTGTATGTTGTGCATACAGTTAAGTGTAGTCTATGTAATCTCTTTTATCCTTAAATTAGTTTGTTTTGTTACTGCTTAGTTTATAATCTTGATAGTGTAATATTACCTGTAAATTTGATTCAAGATCAATTAATTAAGTTATAAATAAGTAGCCTTTTAGTATTTGTTTCTAATGTAAAAATTGTGAAAAAGCATTATACATTTGAGGGACCATAACTTAAACAAACTTTATACAACTTAAGTTGAAGTCTAATTGCATATTATAGCTAAGTAGTCTAGCCAAATATAATATATAAGTAGTCTCTACCATACTCATTGAAAATAGGGATAACTTAACAAAATAGTTTAATAAGATAGTTAGTAATATCTGATTTAATATATCAATTGGGTAAAAAATTTGTTCTGTCTAATCCAGTTGTTTGATAACTAGTGTTCTAATTGTATAATATTTAACCTTACATTAAATTGTTTCTGCCTTATTGCAGCATATTTTACATGATTTACAGCAAATTGACTTTTATAAGAGTAAGAGACATAAGTGATAAGTTAAAAAAAAATCTTATAATAGTGAATTCTAAGTACTGAATTAGAAAATGTTTTGTTATAAAGGTGAATGAATTTATAAATTTATATATAGGTAAAAAGAGCAAAATGAGAACAAGACAAAGTAAGAACCAAAACAAATCTTGTTCTACTGTCGACCTGAGGCAGCTCGACGAGAATGTGAATTTCACTGCTTCTGACCCTGGCCACTCCAAAGATGTTAGTCACCGGAGCCCAGTTCAGGAGACAACTCGTTCCCATCGAATAAGATGGACTCAGGAAGACCTTCAAGAATTGATGTGGTGCTATTTTTACTCTCAAAAATTTGGTTCAGGATCGGAAAGTGACACCTTTAAAATCTGGAGAGGAAGAAACCCAAACAGCAGGAAGGACATGACATCGAAGAAGTTGGCTGCCCAGAGAAGATATATAATGAAAGCACAAAAAATTGAAAATAATAAATTAGAAGAAATTAAGAAAAATGTAGACTCTTCGTGCAGTAATGTTATACGAGATAATGCACAAATAATAACAGAATTAAATGAGTCTAACCACAAGAGTAAAACCGATACTGACGAGCAATTGTTGACTGATGCAGAAATGAAGAGCATCGAAGAGAGACTAATTGAAGAGATAAAAAAAGTAAAGATGTGCCCATTAATAAACAGGAAGCCATTAAGGAAAATATACAAAAATAAAAAGGCAACTGAAGTTTTACATCTTATAGATAACACCCTCATAAATGTATTAGAAAAAGTGGTAGACATTAATTTAACCACAATTAATGAAATTATATATGCTGCGGGGGTAGTTGCCACAGATATTATACTTGGGCCAAGAAAAGAAGCTCGTCATAAAGGAATGGAAACAAAAAAGTCAACATCACCAATATGGATACAAAGAATAGAGGGAAAAATAGAAAGAATAAGATTACATATCTCCCTGGTATCCGAAATGAAGAAGAATAATAATTTAAAGAAGAGGACAATAAAGAAACTGGATCACCTTAAAAGGATCTATAAATTGAAGACCATGGAAGATATAGAACTTACCATGGAAACTTTAAAACAAAAGGTATTGCTCTATTCTCAGAGAATAAGAAGATATAAGAAGAGAGAGCAGTTTTGGCGACAAAATAAATTGTTTGAATCGGACCCAAAGAAATTTTATAGAACAATTAGAGAGCAGAACATACAAAATGGATCCAGCACCTTAAATGTAGAAAAAATGGCAGACTTTTGGTCGAATATATGGGAAAAATCTCATCCACTAAATAAGAACTCTACATGGATGAATAAAGAAAAAGAAGCGCATGCCTGGATTGCTTCTTCAACAATGTCGGATGTAAGAATGGCGGATTTAGAAACATGCCTAAAAAACACGGCCAATTGGAAAAGTCCCGGATTAGATAGGGTACAAAATTTTTGGATTAAGAATTTTACAAGTACCCATAAGTATTTACTGGTATCCATAAATAAATTAATAATGGGACGGCAAGAAATGCCAGAATGGATAACCACGGGAAAAACGTATTTGCTGCCAAAAAAATCAGGAGCTATGGAACCGAAAGATTTTCGGCCGATAACCTGTTTGCCCACAATGTATAAAATAATAACAGCTATTATTGCTGAAAAGATTTATGGGCATTTAAGAAAAAATAACATTTTTCCTCCTGAACAATATGGATGCAGGAAAGGGTCTTACGGCTGCAAGGAGGTTTTATTAATAAATAAATTGATCATGGCCAGTGCAAAACAAAAGAGGAAGAATTTAAGCATGGCATGGATTGACTATCAAAAGGCCTTTGATAGTGTGCCTCACGAATGGATTATTGAGGCATTGAAAATATATAAAGTAGACCCTAACATTACAACGTTCTGCGAGAAGAGTATGAAAAATTGGTGCACCCAGCTGGAAGTGCAAAAATACTCTTCTAGAAAAATATTTATAAAAAGAGGGATTTTTCAGGGAGATTCATTGTCGCCACTTTTATTTTGCATGTCTTTAATTCCTCTATCCAGACAGCTTAATATCAAGGATCAAGGATATGAGTTGATACCGGGAGGCAGGAAAATTACCCATATGCTATATATGGATGACTTAAAAATTTATGCCAAAAATGAAGAGGAGTTAAATAAAATGTTACGGACGGTTCAAACCTTTTCCTCTGACATCAACATGAAATTTGGTTTGGAAAATGTGCCAGAATAAATATGTCAGAGGAAAGTTAAACAAAAGCAGAATATAGAAGACTCCGAAGAAGAACTTATTAAAGAATTGGACCCTGGATCATCATACAAATATCTGGGGATTGAAGAAAATTTTGGGATAGCCAACAAGGAAATTAAACCTCGATTGAAAAGAGAATATTTTAAAAGATTGAGGCTTATATTACAGTCGGAACTGAATGGAAGAAATAAGATAACCGCCGTCGGCACATTAGCAGTTCCTGTAATAGAATATAGTTTTGGCCTCGTAGACTGGACGAAAGAAGAAATCACGCACCTAGATAGAAGGACAAGAAAAATATTAACCATGAATGGTGCGTTACATCCAAAGGCTGATGTGGATAGATTGTACGTCAGCAGGAAAGATGGAGGAAGAGGATTAAGACAAATAGAAGCGGCACACCAGAATGCCATTATTGGAATGGGAAAATACATAGAATCCCATCAAGAGGACCCTATTTTAGCCCAAGTTATACATGCAGAAGAAAAAACTACAAAAAAAGGAGTTCTGAAAAGGGCAAAACAAATCGTCCTAGAAAATAAAGAAAATGAGATAATGGAAGAAGGGCAACTTGCAACTTATAATAGCAAAGCCCAATCTCAGAAGAAATTAATAGGCAAATGGGAACAGAAAAAATTACATGGGCAATACCTAAAAAGAATAAATGCCGAAGATATTAATAAGAAGAGCACGCACAATTGGCTACGGCGTGGAAAACTTAAAATTGAAACAGAAGCGTTTATTACAGCGGCTCAAGATCAGGCATTGCGGACCCATAACTATGAAAAAGTAATTCTCAAAGTCCGCCAAGATGACAAGTGCCGAATTTGCCAATCTCAATCGGAAACCATCGATCATTTAATTTCCGGTTGTCCGATACTGGCAAAACATGAATATTTAGAAAGGCACAATAAAATATGTCAATATCTCCATTGGAGTATATGCCGAGAATATGGAATGGATGGATTACCCAAGGAGTGGTACAACCACATTCCAAGCCCGGTTACGACAGTAGGTCCATGCACAGTTCTATATGATCAACAAATCCACACTGATAGAACTGTGCCAGCTAACAAACCGGATATCATACTCAGGCATAATGGGGAAAAATGGTGTAAGTTAATTGAGGTATCCGTGCCGGCAGAAAAAAACACCACAGCCAAAGAAGCAGACAAAAGGCTGAAATACAGAAATTTGGAAATTGAAATAACCAGGATGTGGGGAACAAAAACTGAAACGATTCCGGTCATCGTGGGAGCATTGGGAGCCATGCCACATTCAATAAAAGGAAATTTAAAGAAGATTATGAAGAACCTAAAAGAAGAAACCATCCAGGAAATCGCACTATGTGGGACGGCCCACATTCTTCGGAAAATATTATAAATAGCACCACCGATATTCGAGTATTTGTCCCTAAGGAATCGGGTAGAGACCTGGGATAAATGCTTAACAACCCCGACAAATAAGAGCCTTGTCGTGTTTAAGAGTGACCATAATAATAATAATAATAATAATAATAACCGTGAAATTTTTTTTTAAATATATAGTTGCTCTATAATATATATAGCGCGAGCTATAATTTTTTATTCTTATTTTATAGATTTAAAACTACAAATTTATAAATTTAAATTTAAATTTTTTTTACATGGAATAAATTAATTTTTTAATTTTTTTGTTTTTTTCGTATAACACAAATTATTATTATTATTATTATTATTATTATTATTATTATTTACCGTTACGAAAATGTGTTTTTTTTTTAAATATAGCAGAAAAAAATAAAACTATAATTTTATAGTTTACGTTTTTATACTTAAACCAAAATTATAGTCTATAAATTTTTTTTTTTTTTGGGGGAGGAAATCCGCGTTGAAATGAGATTAAAAAATTAAAATAAAATTTATTTTAACCGGAAACGAAAAACAACAAACAAACAAACGAACAAACGTTTTCACTCGTTTGTTTATTAATTAAAAATTTTTTTTTTTAAAACAAACCTTATAAATTCCAAACGAGTTCGATCGATCTCCCGCGCACGTACTCACACACAAACAGACACAAACAAAATGAAATGAGTGAAAAACGGTCAAATAAAAAACTTTACGTCGAATAAAAATTATTACTATTATTATTATTATTGCGATGACGATGACGATGACGATAATGATGATAATGATGATGATGAAGATTTTTTAATAAAGTAAATCAACTAGTGACAGTTGGACCCAACGAGAAGCAACTGATGGACCAATGAGTCAAAGAAAATGAAAAGTTTAAAAAAAAAAAAAAAAAGTTTATTTAAAAAATCAAACTCCTCCTCCTCCCTCAACCCCTCCTTCTCTTCCTCTTCCTCCTCTTCATACTCCCCCCTACTCCTCTCGAACACGCCAGTCAGTCATTTTTGTATGTGTGTGTGTGTGTGTTTGTGTTTATATATTATAGTTATGAGGTTCTTGCATCTGTTTAAATTGTTAATGACAAATAAAACAAAATTTAATGGTAAATAAACAAACAAACAAACAAACAAACAAAAACAACAACAACGAAAGGCGAGGGACCCCTCGCGCCCTTCCTACGCGTTTCTCTCTCTTAAAAAAATCGCAATCCTCGACCGACTACGACGACGACAACAACAACAACCCACAAACGTGTGAGAGATATTTTTTTTTATTTGTTAAATAAACGTTTTTATTTTAAACATTAAATAATAATAATAATAATAATAATAATAATAATAATAATAATAATAATAATAATAATAATAATGATAGTAATAATAATAATAATAATAATAATAGAATTAGGTAAAAAAAAAAGATGGCGATGACGATAGAGAGAAAGAAAAATTTTTATTATTTTAAAAAAGAGAGAGAGAGAGAGATTAAAAGGGGTAAGAAAAGGATGAAATTTTCTTTCTCCTTCGTCACCCTATCCCCCCACCCACTTTTTTTTGGGGGGGAGGAGTAAACATTATCAACACTCGTTAGCAAATATAATTTAAATTTTTTTTTTTTTTTTTTGATTTGTGAATCGTTTTTTGTCACGGAAATAGTTTATGGTGGGAGAGAAAGGAGTGTTGTTTTGTTTTGTTTAAAATTAATTAGTATTTTTAATTAAAATCCTAAATTTTATTTTTTAAATAATTATTCATTCAATTTTTTTTTACCTGTTCTCTCCCCTCCCCTTCTTCTTTCTCTTATCCTATCATCACTACCCCCTACCCCCCTCTCTCTCTCTCTCATCTCGTGTCTTTTTAATTTTTCCTTTTTCTCCCCGCGCGTTGTTTTTTCCATCCAAACCTTTTTTCTCTACTTTTTTTTTCTTCTTCATTTTCTTTTAAGTTTTATCTAGATGTGTATTTAATTAAATTAACCCTTTATTATCATTATTATCATCAATATTATTAATTTTTGTATTTCGTGCACGGAGTCGGAAAATTTCGGTGTTAAGTACTTCGTACCAGGTTTTCGCAGTAAAATTTTCAGTTTAGGTTTTTAAATAAAATTTCTTATTTTAAAATCAAAAAGATTTTTTTTCGGATGGTGGTGCTGATGATGATGGTGGTGGTGGGGGTGAGGTGACTTCCGGTACAACATCCACAAGAATTTTTCTTTTAACTGCGAATGCCTCTTACCCGACGGACGGCACGACAAACTTTTTGAATCTAATTCAATTTCCCCCCCCCCTGATGATGATAATGATAATTTGTTTCTGGTGACACGACAATTCATAACCGTGTTTATTAAAAAATTTTTTTCCTTTTAGTTTAAACTAATTAAAAGCCATTTAAAATGGCGATGATATTTCCCAAAAGATGAAAATTGTAATTTTGCATTTGTTGTTAATTAATCGACCGGAAAATTTTTTTTTTTTAATTCGAATTTAGTTTTTTTAGAAAAATAAAAATCGTTAATTTTACCCTTAGGAATAATATTATTATTACCATTATTATTATTTCTTTAACTGCGACATTTAAATAATTCGAAAAAGGTTTAATCGTTTATATCAAAAAAAAAAAATGTTTACGGAAAATCAAGTTTCCTTTTTCGTGAGTCCATACAATCCAGTTAACAAAATTTTCGTTAATAAAGTTTTTCATTATTCGTGAAATGACTACTTCCGTTTTAACATTCTAGAAATTTCTATTCCTTTACATTTTAGACTTTTTCCGTTTTCGTATTCGTTATCGAAATCAAAATCGTAACACGCACGCACACACACACACACACCAAACTCGTTGTAATTTATATTTACTCGAATTGTCGTTCCAGTTTATTTTCCTTAATTTTATTTAAAAGTTAATGGAAATTTTTTTTAAAAAAAGGGAGAAAAAACTGGAATTTCCAGGAGGAAAAAACTCCTTACTGGAATATTTAAAACAATTTTTTTTTTTTTTTAATTTGTTCGAATGATAAATCGATGTTTTCCTCGCTTAATATTTGTCGTGACAATTTAAAAAATCCTAAATAAAAATTACAATAATGATGATAATAATGATGATGATGATGATGATGATAATGATAATGATAATAAAATGAAGATTTTCTCCAGGTAAAAAAAAAAAATAATAAAATAATTTTTTTTATAATGTTTAAATTTACTGGAATTAAGTTTAAATTATAGACAAAATTTATTGTCTAACTTTTAATCAACTAAGAATAATAATAATAATAATTTTTAAAGTTTTTGTATTATCGTCGTCGTCGTCGTCGTCGTTATTATTAATATTAATATTATTATTATTATTATTATTAAATTGCAAATAAGAATAAGAAGAAGGGAAAAAAAAGTTGGAAGAGTATTAAATTTAAAAATAATTGTTATTAAGGTTCTAATTAAAAATACAAATTTTTTAATATTTTTTTTTTTTTTACAATCCTTTCAGTCTCCATTTTTTTTCCAACCTTCCCTCTCTCTCTCCCTTCCCCCCAAAATAAAAACAACCCTCGTGAAAATCAAATTTTTATTTAAAAAAAAATCTGGTTGGAAAATAAATAAAAAGCAGATGGTTTAAGCTAAACAATATGCAATTTGAGCTCAATGTAAATAATATTTATTGTTAAACATTTGCTCGATAATTATGGATGCCATTTTTAAATACGATACAATTTGTTTCTTCCTCCTCATTTTTTTTTTTCCTCCAAAAAATTACCCCTCTCTCTCTCTTTCCCCCCTTACTCCCTCCCTTCATTTACCCTTCCCTTTCTCCAGGAGGAAACGATCGAAATCGGTTTTTCCGATTCGTTTTTTTTTTTGGCTTATTTTACGATTAAAAAAAAAAAAATTTTTTTAACGATGGTGTCGTGGCTTTAGAAAGGGTTGAAAACAAAAAACATTATCGTATTTTTTTTTTTTTGGCATCAATTTTTATTTTATTTTATTTTTTTTTTACGCTTTCATCCCCCCCACGAGAAAAAAAAATTTTTTTTTTTTAAATATCATTCAATGAAGTGAAAAGATTGTGAAAATTTTTGCGGTATAAAATATTATCAGCTGTTGTCTAAAATATATAAAAAATAAAAATGGCGGATTTAAGGCTTTAAGGGGAGGAGTGGGAAAAGAGGAAGGGGGAAAATGGAAAAAGGAGTGTAAAAAAAAAAAAAATATTTGAAAACTTTTTCCGGTTTTTTTTCTCCCTCTTTTATAAATTTAATTATCGGCCTCGTTACAAAGATTTCAACTATTCGGGGGGGAGGGGGTTAGGGGATGTTTTGAGGGTACGAATTTCGGGATTGGACTTCTCACTATGACCAGACATTCGTTAGGGGTTAAACCTTAGGGGATCCTTCTGAATTCTACAAAGGCACTTAGGTTAACTGATGAGAGGGGAAGTTCGACCGAAAAGGGTTCTGATCCTGGGGATCGTATTTCGATCCCGTTCAGTATGGTCAAGGTATCTTCAAAAGGAAAAAAGGAGATCCAGCACCCATATGAAGCATTGGAGAAGTTCTAAGAACTTGACACTGGAAAGATTTGAGACTTTATTACAAGTTAAACTCCCTCGAGTCCCCGTCTTTCTCCTCCCCTTCCCTCCCCTTTCTTTTAACGAATCATTTCGAAAGTAAACGTTTCTAAATTCGAAAAAAGAAAAACAACACGTAACGGAAATTTTCATTTAACCGAAAGAATTTTCTAGAAAAAAAAAAAAAAAAAAATTAATCAATAAATCCGAAACGAAACGAAATAAATTAAATTATTATTATTATTATTATTATTTTCCTTCGTACAAAAAAAAAAAAGTTTACAATTGAAAAAAATAAATAAATTTTCACCGAATAATATATATATATATATATTTATTACATTTAACAAAAGCAGCAGCAGAGCAACAGCAACAACAACAACAGAAAGAAAAGTACAAAAAAAAAAAGAATTATAATGCTCCGTTGTAAAAAAAAAAAAAATTGTCATGGAAAAATGGAGGAGGAAAATTTTTTTTGGATAACACTTTTTTGGAATTATATTTATATATATTTTTGTCGTCTTTGGCAAATGTCGCCACGTCTCCAAACTGTCGCCTATTTTACAAAAAAAAAAAAAATCATCGTATTTTATTTTTTTTTTAACTTTAAATTTTTCTTCTGCTTTTTAATTTCTTTTACCTTTTTCCACTTACTGAAACCCCCTCCCCCCCCAAAAAAAAAGACACTTTTTTGTACTTTCTTAATGACGTCACAATAAAATTTTCTAATTAAAAATCTGGCTCGTACCACCTTTTTTATTGTACTTTGCCAAATAATTATTAATTAACAACCGTTATTTAAGTAATAAATATATATATATATATAAAGAAGATTGTCGAGTTGATGAAAAAATTCCTTTGATTGTTGTTTGATTGATTGTTTGTTCGATTGTTTGATTGTTTTCCAAATCACCGTAAAAAACTTTTTTTCTTTTCTTTAATTTTACGCGCGCGAAAGTAAGAAAAAAGAAAATTTAAGCGGATTTCATCAATCGATCGATCGATTATATTTCAAATTTTAATAATTATTATTAGTAATATCGATCGATGGATAATTGAAATTAATAATAATAATAATAATAATAATAATAATAATAATAATAATAATAATAATAATAATAATTTAAAAAAAAAAAAAAAAGAAAAGTCTCACCTGAACGATTCGATTGTTAAAAAAAAAAATTCAAAAACATGTAGAATAAGTAAAGAATCAATTACCGATCAATCACATTCACACATATAAATAATAATAATAATGATAATAATAATAATAAATAAAACAAACGAAACAAACGATAAAATTAACAAAAAACAGATTTTTTTTTTTGTTCGAAACTCGGATTCACAATAAAAAAACAAACAAACAAATGAAAAAAAATTTTTTTTTTTTTTTTATTTAAATTTTATTATTGTTGTTGTTGTTGTTGTTATCTACGAATAAAAAATAAATAAATAAATAAATTGTTGGGCCCCCCCCTTTTTTTTTTTCTTTTTGAAAAATTTGTTTGTGGGGAGAAAGAAAAACCACATAAGTAGAAAAATATGGACGGCCGCGTTCATTGAAAAAACAATTTTCTTAAAAAAAAAAAAAAATTGTATGTATGAATTTAAACGTTTGGGATAAAGAAATAAAAACAAACAAACAAACAAACATGGCGATGATGACGATGATGATGATGATGATGATAATAATAAAAAATGTGAATTTCGTGGAAAACCAATAATTTTTACTTTGAGCGTCTTTAGAATTAAAAACCGTTAAAAAAGAAACAACATTAAAACAACAAATAAATGTCGTTGTTGTTACACATGGAAATGGGACATTTCAAAACATAACCAAACGTATATTCATCATCATCATCATTATCATCATCATCATTATTATTATCATCATCATCATAATTCTCCGTACGTACTAAAACATCAATAAAAATTTTGTTATTTTTTTTTTTTTAAAGATTTATTTCGTACGAATATATAAATTTTTTTTTCGTTGTTGTTTCTATTGATATAAAATCTACGTGTATTTTATTTTTTGTTTGTTCGTTAGTTCGTTCCTTCGTTTGTTTGTTTGTTTGTTTACGTTTTTTTTTTTTTTTCTCGTTAAAACAATAAATTAAACGATCGAAACAAAGGTAAAGAAAGAAAGAAAAAATTAAAAGATACGTGAAGGTTATTGTTAAAAACATTTTTTTTTTTCACTTTGGGTGTCTTCGTTTGTACGATTGTTACGCGTAAAAATTATTATTATTATTATTACAGTAACAACGTCGAAAAATAATAATAATAATAATTTAAAAATAAAAAATAAAATAAAATAAAGAGAAAATTTTTTTTTTATTTTAACCTAGTTTAGACTTTTTGGTTTTGTTTTTGTTTTGTTTTCCGTTTGTTTGTTTGTTTGTTTGTTTTTTTAAAAGTAATATTGGAAAAATGGAAATTTGATTAAAACAAACAAAAACGTCAAAAAATAAAATAAATAAAATAAAAAGAAGAAAAAAAAATCAAGTTTAAAAAACAAAACAATTTTTTTTGTTTTTTCTTACTGGAAAGAGTTATAATCAGTTTAAAAGACAAAAAAAAATTTTTTTTTGTTTTTGCAGGGGGCGGTAGGGGGAGGGTAAGAGAGTAGGGGGAAAAGTAAAGCAAAAGTTAAAAATTATTTCGGTCAAAGTTTTTTGCTTACATATATATATATATATAAAATTTATCGTGCATAAACTCATGAGAAAAAACAAAATCGTACCAAAACAACAACAACAACAACTAAGTTTTTTTCTTTTTTTTTCGAATAAATTTATAAATTGACAGAATCAACTAAAACTTCCTCCAGAAAAAAAAAACTAAGAGTTCCTCCTCCTCCTACTCCTACTCCTCTGACTCCTCCTCCTTTCCTCCCCCTTCCCTTCCCCCCCCAAAAAAAAAAATAATTTTTTTAAAAAACGATGAACGAACGACGTGTTTGCGTTTGTTTTGTAACCCAAAGCCAAAAAAAAATGTTGCAAATTTAATTAACCAACATCATCATAGTGTACGAAACAAACTCAAATATTATCAAATTGTATTTCGACAACAAAAACAACAACAACAACAAACAAAACTCAAAAACAAAATTCACTGACCTGCCTTCACCTCCTGATTAATTAAACAAAAATTTTTAAATTCCGCGCAATAACCGAACGCACGACAAAAAAACAAAAAATTTTCCTTTTTTTTTTACAACCGAAAACGAACCTTTTTCATCGTAATTTTTTTAAAAATAATAATAATAATAACAATAATAATAATAATAATAATGATAATAATGATGATAACAATAACGATAATAATAAAACTTTTTAAAACAAATATAAATTTTTACGATTAAAACATTTCTTTTTTCTCTTATTTATTCCTAAAAGAAGTAGACAAAAAACCCGAGAGAAAGAGACAGAAAAAGAGAAAGATAGATAGAGAGAGAGAGAGAGATATATGGAAACGAATCAATGATAATATTTTGTAATTATTTTTATGAGTTTTAAAAAAAAAGGAAAAAAAAGTTTATGAATCCACAAAAAAAATAAACATTAAACATTCATCTGCGATTTGTCTTTTTTTTTCTTTTTTACATTATTTATTCGATCGTACCAAAGTTTTATAACCGAAATTTTTTTTTTTTTTTTTTTTCAAGTTAACAAAATAAAATTTGACCGATTTAAAAAAGAAAAAATCTCTCTCTCTCTCTCTCACTCTCTCTCGAAACCATTAAATAAATAAATAAATAAAAACGAATTCACATAATGTAATCATCACAATGCAAAAAAAATAAATAAATAAATAAAAACTTTAATAAAATATTTATAATATATATATTAATATTACATATTCGGGCAATGTTACGGTATGTATACATACTTATTCACTTAAAAGTACTGTAGTAATAATAATAATAATAATATCGATACAGAAAAAAAATGCGTCAAGTCGATTATTTTTACCTAAATAATTTAAAAAAAATTTTTTTTTTTTTTTCATATAAAATCCTTCCCTATCACTCGAATTAAAAATGATTAAATGAATAAAGAGGGGGGGAGGAGACATGTGCGCGTTCACACCCTATCTGCGGTGCTTCGTGAAAATACACGAATTTATGTAAAAATTGATTTCGAAATCCGTTTCCGACGTTTATAACTTTGAGACATTTTTTTTTTTTTTTTCCCCTCATGATGATGATGACCGACCCATCGGAAAACCTTTTCATGCGACCGGATTCATCTTCATGAGTTCTAAATCAGCATCGATCATGTCTTTGACAAGTTCCTGAAACGTAAGAAAAGAAAAAAAAAAAGAAAAACAAACGTTTAAATCTCGTACGTTCTCTCTCTCGCCCCCCATCCCTTCCCCCTAACAAAAAAACATTTCGAAATATCATTATTATTACGATCGAAAAGAAAATATAAGAGGTGATATTTAACAATAATAATAATAATAATAATAATAATAATAAAAATTGACAGAAAAATGAAAAAGATTACACAGGCTGTTAGGCTTCATAATAATTAATAAACCGAATTCGTTTTGTTTACACAGGACTTAAAAATGTTTGTTGTAATAATTTCAAAATTACTTTACTATTTGTCAAATAAACAATGTGATGAATGGGTGCGGATGAAAAATAAAAAAAAAAAAAAAAATCTCTACAACAAAGTACAAAGTCCTTGGACGGACACACACAACACTCACACCGATAATACAACAGGTATCCATACAGGACCCGTGTGTGTGTACCCGATGGTTGGACCATCCACTCGTCCACGAGTCGTCGTCGTCGAAAATTTCTCCAAATAAATAATAATTAAAATAAATTAAATAATTAAATTAGTAATAATAATAACGACAACGAGAAGGACTCGTTAAAAAAGGTTAACCGAAAAAAAAGGAGGGAGGTGAAGAAGGGGGAGGGAGGTTGAAAATTTTTATTGTTCGGCGTTTATTTTCAACGATATAAACGAGGGTGTTAAATTAAAAAAAAACAACAACAACAACCGCTTGAAATCGGTAAAAAAAAAAAAAAAAAAAAAAGTTTTCGTTATTCGATTCCGGTAATTTGGGAAAATTGTTTGTGTGAGTCCCCCCTTACCCCCACTTTCCCTCCCACTCCCCATTTAAAACAATCGCTTGAAAAGAAAAAGAAAAGTTAAATTTAAATTTACGCAAGAGCGGTCAGAATTCCATGATAAAATCATAAAAAAAAAAAATGGAAAAAAAATTTAAAAATACAGGGAAAAGCTTTTTAAATCCGACGACCATCTTTCTATCTATCTCTTCCTTCCCCCCCCCTCTCTCTCTCTCTCTCTCACCCTACCCCTTCCCCTCCCTCATCATCCTCTCATCCGTTTTTCTCTTTTTTTTTTTTCTCCAAACGTTTCATTAAACTTAAACGAACCGAACGGATGGAAAAAAAAGAAAAACGTACAAAACAAATTCAATAGTAAAAAATTATCATCATCATCATCGTCATCGTCAGCGTCGTCGTCGTCGTCGTAGTTTTTTTTTGGGGGGCCTTTTCAACATTTTAACGTCGCGGGACGGGACATTCGAAAATAAGGAAAACATTGCTAAAATCGTGTGTACCAAACCTATTTAAAGGCGAAACTCTTGTTGATAATAAATAAACAAACAAAAAAAGAAAACAAACAAATAAATAAACAAACAAACAAACAAACAAACAAATAGAGAAAGAAAGGAAAAAAAAAATACCTGGATGGCAGGCCGGGTTATTTTTAAACAGTCTAAATATGTTTTTTTTTTTTTTTTCATTCTATTGTACAAATTTTTCAACATTTTACGAAACTTTTTTTTTTATTCTTTTTTATTCTTTTCCTTTCCTTCTCCTTGTTCATCTCCTTCCTCCTCCTCCTCTTTTACAAACACACACACACAAACTATGTTGGGGGGATTTTGTTTTTGTAATAAGTGAAAGATGAGTGGAAGATAGTGTTCGTTTTGTGTCCTGTCATTCTTTTGTGGTTTCTTCTCAGAATAAGAGAGAGGTATTTCGTTTACTTTTCTAATTCTGACTCTAGTTTTGACTTTTTAAGTCGAAATGATGACGTTACCATTTTTCTATCTCTCTATCTCTCTCTCTCTCTTTTTTTTATTTTTTTTCTTATTTTCAATTTTGCCGCATTTAATTTTTTTTTATTATTTATTTATTAATATAATTTTTTAAACTTTTAAACATTTCCCTCTCCCTTTTTAAGAAAAAAAAAAAAATTGTTTATGCATATTGCGTGTGCGTGTGTGTGTGAGTTTACAACTACAATTTTAAAATTCATTCAAAAAATCAAAACATCATCATGATTATTTAATGAAACATAAGATGTTTAAATTTTGAATTTATCGTGAAACGATCAAAATCGATCGCGATACAATCGATCGCAATACAATCGATAATCAAATCGAAATGATAAAATGGTCCTTCCGTTAAAGGAATTATCGTTCTCGAAAATTATATTTCTAAAAAGGTGAGAGAGAGAGAGAGGGGGGGGGAAGAGGGGGCGAGAAAGCGTTTTCGAAAAAAAAAATTTCCAAAAAGATAAAGTTTAATTGACTTACCAAAAACGTCACTTTCGGTTTCCATCCGAGTTCATTTTTTGCTTTCGTCGGATCACCCAATAAAAAATCAACTTCTGTCGGTCGAAAATATTTCGGATTTATTTTTACTCTCACTATACCAGTGGCAGCATCTTTTCCGACTTCGGATACTCCTTTACCCTCCCAAATTATTTTAATGCCGACGTAACGGAATGATGCTTCGACAAATTCTCTCACGGAATGTGATTCTCCGGTCGCTATAACGTAATCCGAAGGTTTATCCTGTTGCAACATTAACCACATTGCTTCGACGTAGTCTTTGGCATGTCCCCAATCCCTTTTCGAATCTAAATTTCCTAATTCTAATACGTCCAACTGTCCTAAAACGATTTTGGCAACTGATCTTGTTATTTTACGTGTGACAAAATTTTCACCTCGTCTAGGACTTTCGTGATTAAATAGAATTCCATTGCAAGCGAATAATTTGTATGCTTCCCTATAGTTAATAACTATCCAGTATCCATAGAGTTTGGCACAAGCTAAAAAAGAAAAAAAAAAAAATTTTAAATTAATAATAGTTTTAAAAGGAACAATTTCATTTATATCTCTTAATGTATACATTTATAGGTTAGAAAAATATTATTCGATAATTTTTAACATACCATACGGTGACCGAGGATAAAATGGAGTTGTTTCTTTTTGAGGTATTTCTTGGACTTTACCATAAAGTTCAGAAGTTGAAGCTTGATAAAACCTAACTGTTTTTTCTAATCTGCATGTTCTTATAGCATCTAAAAGTCTTAATGTTCCGAGTGCATCTACTTCAGCAGTATATTCGCTTAAATCAAATGATACCTGAAAGATTTACACCTATAATAAATAATCAAAAGAGTGAAAATGTGACTCCTATTACATGAAAATTAATTTTAAAAATAATAAAAAATTATGTACATATAGAAATAAACAATAAAACTACAAATCTTGCATGTCTATAATGCATAAAAAGTATCAAGTTGAAAAATAGGAAACGAAAAACCGTAATTTATTATCAGCCATTTTTCTTTTTGTAATTTTGATTTGTACAAATTGTATTTCATTTCAATTTAAAACTTGGCTTTGATTTACTGATTAGATACATGAGGTCTTGATATATTTATCAAATATTGATTTTAGGCTACTACATTAATTGACCTTCTAAACGATTTTTATAAAAAGTTCAAATTCTAAATAAGGAGGAGACGAAGAAAAAATTGATTTAAGGAATTTATTTAATTCTTTTAATTTTACCTTTACGTGGCTTTGGGCAGCTAAATTGTAAATTTCATCCGGTTGAATTTCACTAATAATTTTAATCAAGCAACTTGTATCTGTCATATCACCATAATGCAATTTCATTTTTCCATGCTTATGAGTTTTTGGATTTGCGTATAAATGCTGAATTCTTGAGGTATTAAACGTACTGGCACGTCGTATAACACCGTGAACATCGTAATTTTTTGATATCAATAATTCGGCTAAGTAGGAACCATCCTATTTTTTGAAAGTTATCAACAGTAAAATCAAAAAAATCTTTTGAACTTAATTTAATTAATAGAAAAGGTAAACATCATTATGGTAATTCAACTTACTTGTCCCGATATACCGGTTATTAAAGCTACTTTGCTTTTTTCACCCTCCTTCGAAAAGACCTGATTGAACTCTGTCATTTTTATTTAACTAAAATATATAAAAAATTAAAAAATTTATAAATTTACTGTTTCTGTCAAGTAAGAAATGAAAAAAATTAATAAATTACTACAAGCGTAAATAACTAGATAACTTACGCCTAAAGTAGCAGAAGCCATAATATTATAATTAATAAGAAAACGTTTCTTCCTCCACGACATTTGATAGATTTCTAGTTTTTTAGAAATAAATGCCGCTACTCAACAGAAAATCACATCATTTTCTATTCAGAATAAATAAAATTCATTTCTACAATTTTTTTTTCCCTAATGATATCCAATATTCCCTTTAAAAAGATTTAAATTTATCAATCCGAAAATTTCTCTAATGGCACGCTTTCAGTTTAAGCGAGCACTTTTATATGTAAACTCCATGGATAGTTGAAGAAATAGTTATGCTCAAATATTGAAAAGTTAATTTTCACGAAATGTTAAAATTTGATTATTATTTTTACGTATTAATAAGTAGTAATTATTAAACAAAATGGCACATCAACTTCTAAATACCGCCAAAAAAATGGAGCTTATTCTTCGGAGCGGATTAAGAAGCGGAATTGACAAATACACAGTTAGTTTTTTAATTTATCTTAACAATAATCCATACAATAATAATAAAAAAATATCTCTACGCATTTATGCGTTTAGTTAGCATGTAAAAAAATCCTTAACTAAAAAGAGAAAAATAAATAATAAAATAGCCTTAAAATATATATGTACATACATTGCTTCATATTTTTCCTTATTACATCATAATTGTAGTATCCTACAGAAATATTTGAAATTAATTTTTCAGTTAAGAAGTTTATCCCAACTAAAAAATGGAATGACTGCTCCTACACTACAGTTGATACTTGATCAATGGAAACTTTTTTGTAAAAATCCACCCAAGGGTTTTGAAAAGTATTTTGAAGCTGGGAAAAAAGTTTTAAAGCAAAGTTCCGAAGGAGCAGCTGCACCTAAAAAAGATGCTCCATCTTCTTCTACTTCGAGTCAATCAAAGTCTTCAAGTGGCTCAGAATCTAATACTTCGCCACAGACGCCTCCCTTATCAGGACCTAAATTGTATGATGGCTCTTTCTTCTCAAGATTTATGGGTGGGGGGTCAACTGGAAAGAGGTAACTTGCAATTGCAGGTCTCAAAATTTCCAGAATATATATTGGCCCCTCAATCTATTTTACAAAGAAAAAAACGAGTCAAAATGATTCATTTTTTTCTTTTATTAATTATTTATAAGATATTTAATTTATTTAAAAAATTGATTTTTTATTTATTAGAATAATTTTAATAATTTATTAATTAAAATTTATGATGTAATTAATGCTTATGAAATGAAATATTGCTTTTTATTAATTTTTTTTCATTTGTTTGTTTTTATAGCGGTTCTTCTGGAGGAGGCTCGGGTATGCCACCTGAAATGGACCCAGAAAAAATATTTTATGGAGCTGCTGCAGCTACTTTATTAGTGTTGGGTTATTGGTTTTTTAAATCATCATATTATGGAGTTGAAATTACTTTTAAAGAATTTGTTAACAAGTAAGCTAAAATTGATATTTTAAAAGTTTTTTTTGTCTTTGCAAATATCATAAAATTTTAAAATTTTTTTATCCTGTTTTTTAGTTATTTAGCAAAAAATTTAGTCGAGAAAGTCGAAGTTTATAATAAAAAATGGGTTTGTGTGGTTTTAAAGAAAGATAGTGGACTTTTAGAAAAGGTAAATTTAAATTATTATTTATTATTTTAATTTATTTATTTATATTCATTTCATAAATTTTTTTTGAATTTTATTTAGAGTGCATGGTTTTATATTGGAAGTGTCGATAGTTTCGAAAGGAATTTAGAAGCAACACAACAAAGTTTAGAAATACCAGCAGCTGATTACATACCTGTCTTATACAAAACCAGCCTTGAATTTTCTTATGTTATGAATGCATTGCCGAGTATTTTGGTTCTGCTTTTAGTATTTTTCACATTAAAACGTTCGGCAGATATGCTTGGCAGAAGAGGACGTAAGAAGGGACTTTTTGGTTCCATGATGGAATCGACTGCAAAATTAATTAATTCTAACGAAATCGGTGTTCGCTTTAGGTAAATATTTACTAAATATTTTTTTATAAAAAATTATGGCAACCTAATAATACCTCCTGATGTGTGATTTTTTTTCAGCGATGTAGCCGGTTGCGAAGAAGCCAAAGTTGAAATAATGGAATTTGTTAACTTTTTAAAAAATCCTCAACAGTATATCGAACTGGGAGCTAAAATACCAAAAGGCGCCATATTAACAGGACCACCCGGTACGGGTAAAACCCTTTTGGCAAAAGCAACTGCTGGAGAAGCCAATGTTCCCTTTATAACGGTGTCCGGATCGGAATTTTTGGAAATGTTTGTCGGTGTCGGACCCTCAAGAGTACGTGACATGTTTGCCATGGCGAGAAAACACGCTCCCTGCATACTTTTTATCGATGAAATAGATGCCGTCGGACGTAAAAGGGGAGCACGTAATTTTGGCGGTCATTCTGAACAAGAAAACACGCTTAATCAGTTACTAGTAGAAATGGACGGTAAATTAAATTCGTTACTCTTAATAAAATGATTGGAAAAGTGTTTTTTTTTTTTTTCCCCTAAATGATTTTTTCCACTTTTCTAGGATTCAACACGACTACAAACGTTGTAGTTTTAGCTGCAACAAACAGAGTAGATATATTAGATCGTGCACTTTTAAGGCCCGGTAGGTTCGATCGTCAAATATTTGTACCTGCGCCAGATATCAAGGGAAGAGCATCAATATTTAAAGTACATTTGCAAGTTTTAAAAACGAATTTAGATAAGTCTGATTTAGCCAGGAAAATGGCAGCTCTCACTCCCGGATTTACAGGTATGACGCCTGAAAAAAAAAAAAAAAAAAAAAAAATTATTAAAGTATTGTTAAAATTTTTTTCAAAGATTACTTACTGTTAATTTTGTGTGTCGGGCGTTTTTCAGGTGCTGACATTGCAAACGTTTGCAACGAGGCTGCTTTAATTGCTGCCAGAGATCTTCACGATTCTATAAACATGAAGCATTTCGAACAAGCAATCGAAAGGGTCGTTGCCGGAATGGAAAAGAAGACCAAAGTACTTCAACCAGAAGAAAAAACAACTGTTGCGTACCACGAAGCTGGTCACGCGGTTGCCGGATGGTTTTTGCAAAATGCAGATCCTTTATTAAAAGTAAATGATATTTTTTTGGTCAACTCTCGTAAAGGGATTTTTTATTTTAGGTTCGATAATGCGAAATGTTTTTCTTTTTCAGGTTTCGATTATTCCCAGAGGAAAAGGATTAGGTTATGCACAGTATTTGCCCAAAGAGCAGTATCTTTACACCAAGGAACAAATATTCGATAGGATTTGCATGGCGTTGGGCGGTAGAGTCGCCGAAGAGATTTTCTTTAATAGAATAACAACAGGAGCTCAAGACGATCTTAGAAAAATAACACAAATGGCTTATTCACAGGTTCGTTTTAGCAGAAAAAGAAAAAAAAAATTTCCTCTCGTTTTTTATTACCTTTTTTTGTTTGTTTTTCTTCAAGGTCGTTCAATACGGAATGAACGAAAAAGTCGGTTACGTAAGTTTCGACGTCCCCCAACCGGGAGAGTTGGTCATGGACAAACCATATTCGGAAAACACGGCCCAGTTAATAGACGTAGAAGTAAGAAATTTAATTTTATCCGCTCACAAGCGTACGACGGATCTGTTGAACGAACACAAGGGAGACGTTGAAAAAGTGAGAAGAAAATTTTCATTTTAAAAATGGCGTCGGATCATGATAAATTTAAATAATAAAAAAAAAAAAAAAAATTTTTTTTTTGTTGTTCTACAGGTCGCCGAAAGGCTGTTAAAGCAAGAAGTCATAAGTCGATCCGACATAATCGAACTTTTGGGTCCTCGTCCTTTCCCGGAAAAATCAACGTACGAAGAATTCGTCGAGGGTACGGGATCGTTCGAAGAAGATACGACTTTACCGGAAGGACTTAAAGACTGGAATCAGGAAAAGTCGAAAAAAGTGGCGGCAGAAAAAGAAGCGGCATCGTAATTACTACGACGACGACGACGACAACGACGACTAAAAAAAAAAAAAAAGAAAAAAAAAAGAAAAAATGAAAGAGAAATAGAAAGAACGAAAGAGAGAGTGTGAGAGAAGGAAAACAAAAAGAAAGAAAAATGTAACGTTTAAGTAAACCGAAATAAATTTTTTTTTTTTTTTTTTTTCAATTACAAATCCATGCATCGCAGTAAAGTCACTAACAGACAAGAAGAAAATGATAAGAAATGATAATAATGATGATGATGATGTTGATGATGATGATAATGATGAATGAAGCATATTGAATTTAAACGTTTTCTTATAGCATTTTTTCTTTTTTTTTTTGTTTGGTTTCGTTTTGTTTTGTTCTTATTAAAAAAAAATGATTTTTGCAATTAGAAATTAAAAATATAACGGCTATCACTATCATTATCCCTATCCCTATCCCTACAAAAAAAAAAAAAATTAAAATTTTTTAATTTTTTTTGACCGAGATTTGTAAAATGAAAAAAAAAAAAAAAAAAAAACAAATAATTAAATAAATAAATAAATAGATTTTGAAAAATTAATTTTTTGCTTTTTTTTCCATTAACATTTAATAATTTATTTTTTTAAATTATTGGACGGGATACGTATATCGGGATCTGGGATTAAATCCCCGGGATTTAATCGTTTGCAATACATGAAAACTGAAAGAAAAAAAAAATTGAGAAAAGGAAAGAATAAAAATAAAAAGAAGAAGAAAATTAGTAAAATAATCAATAATAAAATTTTAAATGCGCCAAAAAAATTTATTTATTATCACTATTATTATTATTATTATTAGTATTATTATTATTCAAAAAAAAATTTTTTTTTTTTTTTTTAAATAGGATTGTCAATGTTTGGGATTATTTTTTTTTTTTTTCTTTTTTTTCTTTTTTAAATTCTTAACTCAACAGTAAAAATTTTCGCATCGAACCAATTGTTACAGTCGTTAATATTATTATTATTATTATTATTATTATTATCAACATCATCATCTGTGAGGATTTATCATTTAATAATAATAAAAAGAAAACAGAAAAAGAGAAGAGAAAAAGAGAGAGAGAGAGAGAGAAAAATTATTTCAACGAAAGGTAAGGAGTGATAATAAGGAATATTACGTCACGCGTAATTATTATTATCATTATCATTATTATTAATTATTAATTATTAATTATTTTACCGTTCAGTTAAGAAATTATTTTTTAAAAACAACAATAAAATTATTATTATTATTATTTATTAATAATTAATTTTGTTTTTTTTTTTTTTTTTTGCAAAAAGTTTAAATAAATAATGATCGATGCCATAACATTATATTTATTATCATTATTAATAATAATAATAATAATAATAAAATCAGGAGCGTAGCTATAATTATAATTAACATGCACATTTAATATATATATATATATATATATATATATATATATATATATAAAGAACAACATATTTATATTTAAATAGCACCATTAGGTTAAAAATTATTTATATATATATATATATATATATAAATTAATTAATATTATTAACAATTTTTATCGATTAAAAATATCATTATTTATTTATTTATTTATTATATCGTATTATTATTATTATTATTATTATTAATTATTAAGGTAAAAAAAATTATTATTATTATTATTTATTTATTAGTTAATTAAAACATAGGGGGGGGGGTTCCGTGCAGCCATTTTTTAAATTTATTAATTTTTTTTTTAATTATTTATTTAAACAATTTTCAACAACAATTTTATTTATTTATTTATTTATTAATAATAAACTTTTTTTTATTTATTAACCACTTTCTTAATTATTTTTATTAATATTAATAATAATAATTAATAAATAAAAAAATTCTTTAAAAAAAAAAAAGTGAAAATTTTCCGGCAACGATCATATTTATTTAAACAAAAAAATCAATCAATCAATTAATCATCGTATTATTATTATTATTATTATTATTATTATTATTATTATTATCGTTTTGAGCACTACATCGAAAATTATTATTATTATTATTATTATTATTTTTATAATTTTTATTAAGATATTGCTTAAGAAATTTGTATGTTTTTTTTCTCTAAACTAATTTATTATTATTTATAAATAATGACATTTTTCGGGGGTGGGGTGAAGGGAAGGGAAGGGGGCGGGAGGTAAGCGAAAGAGGGAGTGGGGATAAGGTATGTAAAAATGGCGGACGAGGAGGAAATTAAAAAAAAAAAAATTTTTTTTTTGTCGACCGGAAAATGAAATCCATATTGGAATGTCACTCTTCATTTTATTTATATATTTTCACACGTTTTTTTTGCATTTCCTGTTTCGAAAAAACCATTATTATTATTATTATCGTTAATATGTATTAATAAAAAAATTGAATTTAATAATAATAATAATAATAATAATAATAATAATAATAATATTAGTAATAATAATAATTCACAATGGGGTTATTTTTTTTTAATTATTGCAAGTTGATTTATTATTTTTATCATTATTATTATCGTATGCATTTAAATAAGAAAAATTTATACAGGAAGAAGGAAGAAGGAAGAGAAAGAGAGAGAGAGAGAGAGAGGAAGAATAAAATGATTTAATAATTAAAAAAATTTCCCTTTTTTTTTCCTGTTGTTTTTTAACCTGTTAAGGTTTTTTAAAAAAAAAATAAATCATAGATTAATTAAACGTAACCCAAATCCTTTGACAAGTTTGCCAACATAAAAAAAAAAGAACAAAAATTATTTTACGTGTCGTTAGTAAATTTAATGTATCGATAATAATAATAATAAATTATTATTATTTTATTATTTTATTCCGTGCAAACTTTTTGTCGATGAACAAAGAGTTTTCTTTTTCTTTTTTTTTTTTTTTAAAAACAAAATGGCCGAAAATAAAATCACGATCACGACGCGAAAAATTCTTATTAATAATAATAATAATAATAATAATAATAATAATAATAATAATAATAATGCTTTCTTCATTGAGCATGATACTATTTTTTTTTTTTTTCATTCACCTTATAAAAATTTAAGGCGTTTGGGAATTTTAATTTATTATAAATATACGCACGTATATATATAAACATTATGCCGAATTTTATATAATAATGATAATAATAATAATTAAACAACATTATTATTATTATTATTATTATTATTAATCATCTATAATAAAATATTAATAACAATTTAACATTTGATTACTTATCATGTAAACAATATGAAAAGCGTAAAAAAAAACATTAATTCGTTAATCTAATTATCCGTTAGACATAATAATAATAATAATAATAATAAAATTTCGTTTTGATAGAGTAATAAAAAATGTATTTTATTATTATTATTATTATTATTATTAATAATATCGTTATCATCATCGTTATCACTTTTTTTTTTTTTTAATAACTTTTTTGCGGTCGAGTAAATGTTTCGTAATTATTAATAATAATATTAATATTATTATTATTATTATTATTATTATTATTATCATCAGAGAAAGGAAGAAAGTGTGAAGGATAGAGAGAGAGAGAGAGAGAGACAAAGAGAGAGAGATGCAAGACAAAGTAAAAAAAAATAAAATTACACGAATTTTACGCGATGGATCAAAAAAAGAAAAAAAATGGCGGGATTTTCAAAAACGTTTTCAAGGTCATTATGAAATAACGTTCGAAATGATTTTATTAAATAATTAATTGATTGTTCGCTTGTTTGTTTGTTTGTTTGTTTGTTTGTCGTTTTCGTATAAAAAAAAATATTAGGGATATTTTGATTTGATGATTTTTTTTATTTTTATTTTTGGACGGCATAATTTGAAAGAAAGGATAAAATAAATAAGAAACATTTACTCTCGTTTGTTACGTGATATAAAAAAAAAATGGCGGAAGAAAAATAAATAAATAAATAAAAAAGAAAATCACGATTTCAAAATCGAAATTAATATTTATTTTATTTTACGAAAAAAAAGGGGATGAAAATATAAAATAAAAAAAAAGGGGGGGTTGTGATAAAATATCGTGTGACGTGGCACCAATTAATAAAGTAATCAAAACTTTTTGATTTAAACGTTTTATGACGTAAAAATTTCAACAAAATTGTTTGTTTACGATCTGATTTTTTTCCGTTAAGACGACGACGACGACGACGACAGTTTTGCCAACTTAAATGATTAAATAAATTTTTTTTTTTTTAAATAGAAATTATTATTGATTTTCTTTTTTTTTTTTAAAAAAAAATTTTGTTTTGAAACATTAAAATTATCAAAAGTTTTGAAACAAGTCGTTTTTATTTTTCTCTTCTTTTTTTTCCGTTTGTTTGTTTGTTTGTTAAATATAAATAAATTATTTTTTTATCGTTTTAATTTAACTAACTTACGATAATAAATCTTGTTTTTTTTTTTTTTAAATAAAAAATTCTTTTGCCACGACAAATTGAATTTTTTTTTCTTTTTAATCACGAAATCTATACTAATCGGTTCGTTACCGAGAAAACCTTTTTTTTAATGGAAACGTTTAAAAAGGTTATCAAATTATTTTTTGTTTCGAATCCTTTTTTTTTCTCTGGAAATTTCGACGACATTTTGAATGAATAAAAAAAAAGAAAAAAAAATATTTAAATGATGGGAAAAAAAATTTTTTTTTTTTTTTCCGGTTAAACAAACTTTTTAAATGACAATAAAGAAAAGATTTTATACATTAAAAATTGTTTGTTTTGTAATTCGAATCGTAAAACGACTAAAAAAAAAAAAATTTTCTTTTTCGAAATCGTGATTTTTTAAAATAATAATAATAATAATATTAATAATGATGATAAGCAGAAGAAGAATTAAAAGGAGAAAAAAAGAGAGAGAGAAAAAGATGGGTTAAAATTGTTTACATGATTTGTATGTAATATCGTTTGTTACCTTTTTGTTTGTTTGTTTTCGTTTGTTCTGTTAGTTTATATATATTATAAATATCTTACGATTGGGCTGCACGAAAGACTTTCTCCATTTTTTCTTTAACGAACGGAAGAAGATTGATGACACGGCGAACGCTAATTGTCACCGGCAAGTGTCAAAGCCTGTACGATTCTAGGATCGGCTTTACTACCTTCTCGAAATTCTTCTAACGTTAATCGATCATCGTGATTTTTATCCATTTGATCGAATATTTTATCGACTCTTTTTTGCGGCGTGTTTTCATCTTCTGCTTGCGGCACTTGACCCTTAAATAAAAACAAATAATAATAACGAAACCCTCGTTTCCGGTTTTTTTTTTTTTTTAGCAAAGTCATCATCATTCTCGCTTACCACCATTTGATATATGGCATCTACAATGTTGTACATTTCATCTCTAGTTATGAATCCGTCGTTATCGACATCGTACAACCTGAAAGCCCCTGAAAATATTTTTTAAAATTAATTACAAAATGTCGACAGAATATTAAAAAAAAAAAAAAAAAAAAAAATACTTACAATGTAATTTTTCGTCAAGATTTCCTCTCGACGTCACTGAAAGAGCTCGAATGAATTCGTCGAATTCGATTGAACCGTCCTGTTTTGTGACAAACAAACAAATTTTTTTTTTAAACAAACAAACGTACGACAAACGTGACGTATTATTATTATTATTATTATTATTTACGTTTGCTTTCTACAATCAAATTAATAAAAAAAAACAAAAACATTTTTTCTATCGTTTTAAATAATTTTCTCGTGAGAGCGATTGTTTTACCTAAACGCCATTTTCTTCTTCTTAAAATAATGAAATCGGTGAGGAAGTAGGGAAGAAGAAACGGGAACGGGAACGGGAATGGAAATTACGATTCCAGTAAAATTTAAATTTTTCTGTCGTACAAATAAATAAAAAAAAAAAGGTAATTTTGATTCTGGTTGATTTATCGATTTCGTCACGCTACGCAAACAATTTCCAGTCGATTTTTCTTTTTTCACATTATCATTATTATCATTATTATTATTATTATTATTATTATTATTATTTAAATATGTTTTTGACAAATTAAAAAAAAAAAAAAAAACGTACGGGAATAATATCGTTGTCGATTAAACGAGACCCGATTTAAATTATTATTATTTTTTTTTCGTAAAATGGCGACAGGTAAATTCGTACGCGTCGGAATTTATTTTAAAAAAATGAGCAAAACGGGGAGAGGGGGGGCTTTTTTTTTATTCGATGGGGAGACGAGAAGGGGAAGGAAGGAGGGGTGAATGTGACGTGACCGAAAATTTTAAATCCTCATAATTTTCTTTAATATTTATATTCTGGGTAAATAAATTTTTTTCTTTTTCTTTTTTAAATAGGTGTAAATAATCCCGGGGTCTGTTTTTTTTTTTTCCGACGTGGCGTTAGAATTTTTATTCTTTTCCTTTGTTTAATTAATGTCGTTTAATAAACGACGGTCGAAAAAGAAAGAAAGAAAGAAAAACAAAAAAAAAAGAGAGAGAGAGAGAAAGAGAAAAAAAACGTCGAGATTAATTTAATTAAATTTGTTCTTGTTGTTGTTGTTGTTGGAAATTTAAGTTTTTTTTTTTTTTTTTGTTTCAAAAGTTACAACGAGTAATTCGGCTATTATTATTATTATTATTATTATTATTATTATTATTATTATTATTATTATTATTATTATTACAAATGTTATAAAATAAATAAAATTTTTTTGGGGGGAGGGGGTGGAGGGTGGGATACGGTTTATAGGATATTAAATATTTTTGAAGTTAATTTACCAAATCAAAAACTAATTTACCACAATTATTGTTGAAAATAGATCGACCGAAACCAACAAAACCGTAAAAAATTGTTTTCTTTCTCTTCTTTTCCTTCTTCTTCTTCTTCTTCCACGATATTTTCTCGAAACAAATCCTCATAGTAATAATAATAATAATAATAATAATAATAATAATGAGGCCGTAGAAGAAGAAGAAGAAGAGAAAAAAAAATTAATTGTACCGAATGTAAAAAAAAAAATAAAATAAAAAATAAAATAAAAATAAAATCACGTTTTAAAATTTGTATTATTACGAAAAAATACAAATAATAATAATAATAATAATGATAATAATAATAATAATAATAATAATAATAATAATAATAATAATAATAATAATAATAATAATAATAATAATAATAATAATAAAAATAAAATATCTTGAGAATTTTGTGTTTCTTTTTTTTTTTTAGTACAATTTAGAAAAAAAAATATATTCCCGGAAGATATGTTTTCAAAATCGAATGAAAAAAAAACGGATTTTATTATTATTATTATTATTCTCTTTTTCGTTCACGTTTAGCATATAAAAAAAATTTTTTTTTTTTTTTAAATTACTTCCACGACGTCATTTAAACTTTTTTTAATTCTTGGCGTAAACATTTTATATTACTTTTATTACTTGTTTAATTTGATTTAATAACCGATATAAAAAAAAAAAAGTAAAATTTATTTTACCTGAATTATTATTATTATTATTCGATAGACATTTTTTTTTTTTTTTAAACTTATCGATTAAAAACTTTATACACTTTTAATTTTAATAAAAACATAATAAACACTTTTTTAAAACGATCGATAATAAAAAAAAAAAAAATTATTTATGTAACCTTCACCCATTTTAATTTAAAAATAAAATAATAATAATCCTCGAACGAGTGTAACGAGAAAAAGAGAAAACGGAAATGGACGCCATTTTGTCGTATGCTAGATCACGTGATCAAACGTCATCGAATGATTACGTAGAACCGCACACGTAAACAATAATTATTTTGTAAACAAAAAAAATCGAATAAATGATTGACCGATTTTGGGAAATGATGAGGATTTTCCCGCGGAATTTCCGGGAAAACGATTTTCCGAGTCTAGACTTTGTGATAAAATTTTAATTCGAACCGTAATAATCCTATTAAAAAAAAAAAAAAACCTGCGGGAGTGAGTGGAAAAAAAAAGCGTCGTGAAAAATTAACATTAATTTTTTTTTTTTTGAAAAACGAAGTGAAAAATAAAAATAAAAAGGTCAAAGGTTAAAACGGTTTTTTTTTCTTTACGAAAAACAACGTAATTATTATTATTATTATTTTTTTTTTAACATTTTGAAAATTTAAAATTGGGATTAAAATGAAAAACAGAACATAACGGTAAAATGATAAACAAAAAATAAGGATCCCGCATAAAAACATCTGCATTACATCCAAAGGGAGGGAAGGAGGAGGGGGTAAAGGAAAAGTTACGACTCTTTGATAATGAATGACTAACTGTTACAAAAAAAATAGGGGAAGGGAGAGGAGAGAAATGGAAAAACTTACAGTAAATTTATCGGATAAACAAAAAAAAAAAAAAAGACGTAAAGCAGAAGATTAAATAATTTTTTTTTAAATGAAAAAGTCAACTCGATGACAAAAAAAATTTTTGTTTTTTTTTTTATTACGTAAAAAACTTTTTTAAACTTAAGCCTTTGCCCCCCACACTTTTCTCTTCCTGTTCCCTCCCACCACCCCCCGGGATAAAAAAAAAAAAAAGAAATTTTTTTTCCTCACCGAATGAGAGTTAATTATTTACTTAATGTCAAATATTATATAAAACTTTTCCTCCCCCCCCTCCTTCATCGTATATGTGGACGCCATTTTGTTTTTGAAATTAATTAAATAATAATAATAATAAAAATTGTAAAAAAAAAAAGGAAAAGCGGTTAAAGTTTATTAAATTTTTAGGTTGAACTTCTATTCCCTCTCTCTCTTTCCTCTCCCCTCTCCCCCCCCCCGAAAAAAAAACCGTTGTAGTAAAATCGAATAAAAAAAAAAAAACAAAATGGCGTCATATTAAAATAAAATTTAACAAATACCATACGAATTCACTACAAAAAAAATTTATGTTTGTAGTAGTTTTCCTTGTTTTCCTTTTTTTATGCGGGGGAAAATAAATAATTCCCATTGGTATAAATAAAATTTTTTTTTGTTTCTCCCCCCCTCCCTCCACAACATTAATAATCGCCAATGTTTCAAAACTTTATTTCATATCTTTTAAAAACTTTTTTTTTTTTTTTCTGTTGGGGAGTGAAAAAGAGAAAAACGGAAATGAGATTGTAGAACAAAAAAAAAAAAAAAAAAAATTTTTTTTTTTTCTCTAATAATAACATTGTCGTTTGTTAATCACGATTCATTGAACCCGTGTGTATTTCTTTCTTATGCCCCTTCCCCACCCGCCCACGACACAATCTACGCTATAAATCAAATTTAACCGGAAAATTTTTTCTGCTTCGGAAAATTTTTTTTCCTATAACTCTTAAATAGTTTTTCCTTTTTTTTTCCTGCTGAAAATTTTAATTATTTATTTAAATATATTATTATTATTATTGTTGTTATTGTTATTATTATTATTATTATTATTATTATTATTATTATTATTATTATTATTATTATTATTATTATTATTATTATTGTTATTATTATTATTATTATTATTATTATTATTATTATTGTTATTATTATTATTATTATTATTATTATTATTATTATTATAATAATTATTGTTATTATTATTATTATTATTATTATTATTATTATTATTATTTGTTTTTTTTTTAAATGGAAAAATAATTACGAATAAAAAATAAACATTTTTTTCATTGTAGTGAAAAAATAAAAAATTTTCAAGACTCCCAACCTTCTAAAAAAAAAAAAAAAAGAAAAATGAACAATCGATAACTCGAATCGACGTTATTCGATAATAAAACGATTTTCTTTTTTTTTTTTTTTCTTTTTTTATCCTCATTAAATCTTTCGTTTCCCGCTGTCGTATTACTACGTCATTGATCCCGACAGAATTTTTGTATGGCTTTAAAAAATTTCAAAAAAAAAAAATCTTTCGCAATAATAATAATAATAATAATAACGTTTCGAATTTTTTTTTGTCGTGGGAGTTGGGGAGAAGGAGGAAGAGGAAAAGGATTTAAATTCCGTTTTTAAACAACTCGATAATTTAAACGATAAAAACAAAAACTTTTACAACTCGTTTAAAAAAATAAGAAGAAAAGTAGTAACAACAGAAAAGAAAAAAAAAATGGCGTCGATTAATTTTTTAAAAAAGCGCGGGAAATTTATTTAAAAAAATATGATGTTACGTCATTAATACTCACGTTATTTTCATCGAACACTTTAAATACTAACGATGCAAATTTACTAGGATCGCCTTGTGGGAAGAACTGCTTGTAAATTTTGATGAATCCCTAAAACAAAAAAAAACAAAAATTATTTAAACAATTTAAACTATTTATTTATATTATTATTATTATAATTATTTAAATTATTTAAAATTTTTAAACTTTTTTGCGGGGGGAGGGAGAGAGGGTAGAAGGGATGATAAATAAATTCCGTACGTGCGAAATAAATTTTTTTTTAAATAAATAAATAAATTAAATACTTTGAAACGTAACAACAACAACAAAACCGTTACGTTTCATTTAACCTTTTCCATAAAAATTAAAAAAAAATAAACTTTAGGCTCCCTCCTTCCCCCCCACAAAAAAATGATAAATTTAACGTACTTGACCCCCCCCTTTTTTTTTTTTTTTTGAAAAATTTGGAAATTTGTATCATTTTACAAAAATTAATAAAAAAGAAAAAACGAAAAAAAAAGATAATTAATTAAATTTTTTTTTTTTTTGAAAAACGAATTAAATTCTTTGTCATTGAATTTTTTTTTGGGGGGAGGGAGAAGGTAGGGAGGAGTAGGAAGAGGAGGAAGAAGAGGAGGAAAAAAATCCCGTGGGAGAATTACGTGGGATAAAATTTAAAATGATGTGATTTTTTTTTTTTTTTTATTAAGGAATGACGAATCAAAAATTGTTAAAATTTTTTTTTTTTTTAAAGTGTAAACTTTAGGTAAATTTTTTTTTTGGAATTCCAGAATTTTCCAGGAATTTTTTTTTTAAATACAAACATCAAGATTAGTAAATTTAATAAAATATAAATTTACGATACATTTTTGCTTTTTTTTTTTTTTTTTTTTTAAAAGGTTGCGAGACTTTTTTTTTTAATAAAGTAAAAATTTTCCTTTGGGTTACTTTATTTATTTAACTTAAAAACGCCATCATGGAAATTTTATTTATTCACGTGTTATCACCACGTGATATCACAATATTAAATAAATTAATAAAAAAAAAATTTGCATTTTTTTCTTTTTTTTTTTTAATTCATCGTCGATGGAAAAATTATTAAATTGACCGTTTTACTAATAATAATAATATCACGACCTCGTAAATGTGAGGGAGTGTGCGTGGGGGTGGGGGGATGCGGGTGTGCGCGTATTCGAAAAAATCCGTCCAAAAAAAATTTAAATTAAAAAAAAAAAAATTAATCCAAATTTTTCACGTGCGATTTCAAATTTGATTTAAAAATTAAAAAAAATGGAACCCAATTTCGATTTACGCCGGTTATTATTTTTTATTTTCGAATAGAGATTTCCAGTTGAATTTATAAACTAAATTACTCCCCACCCGCCCTACTCCCCATCCTCCCCACCCTCCCGCTCTTTTTTCCATTTCATAAAATTTTCCGAAAAAAAATCTTTTTTTTTTTTTTTTTTTTTTTTTGGATGTTTACGGTTTTATGTTTGCCAAAAGCAACAAGAGAGACAGAAACGTAAAACGCACGCAGTGTAAATAAAAAAAGACGGGATCATCTTTTATAAAGTTTTCTTTTTCCCCCCTCTCCTCTCCCTACTGATAAATGATAAGAGAACTTAGCGTGCCGAGTGCGAAATAAAAAAATTTTTTCGTGCAAATAAAAAATACAAACGAAAAGAGAGAGAAAATTACAAAAATTATGCGATTGTTTCGAATTTCATTTTGAAATTTTTTTTTTTTTTTAACCTTTGACCCCGTGAGCGAGAACTATGATAAAATTTAAATTTTTTTTTTTACCCCCGAATAATCACGTGATAAAAAGATGTTTCACGCGATTATATAATTGATCAATTTTAAAATGAATTTTTTTTTTTTTTTACGTCCGAAAAAATATTTAAAAAAAAAAAAAAGTCGTTCGAACAATAATAATAATAATAATAATAATAAACGTAAAATTTATTCGCGAACGGACGATAAAAAAAAAAAAAAAAGTGTCAGGAGCTCCCCACAATTGACCCCATTCATTAAAAGTCACGCAAATGAAAACGAAAAAATCTTTTAGAAAACAAAAGAAATTAAAAATTTCATTTAAACAAAAAGGTGATGAGGGGGGAAGGAAGGGGAAGGGAGAGAAGAGGGAAGAAAGGGAACCGTGGAAGGTTTGGAAAATTTTTTTTTCGAAAGGTGAAATTGAGAGAGAGAGAGAGAGAGAGTAATAATTTAATTTTTACCTTAATAAATAAATAAATAAAATAGGATTATGTTTTCTTCGAGTTTCCCCCCCCCTTTTCCTCCCCCTTTCGTAAAATTAACATTTTTAATAATAATAATCCGGAAGAATTTTTATTAATTAATTACGTAATAATTAATTAATTAATTAATTAATTAATAATCTTACCTGCTCTGTTAGTAGGCCATTGGGACAGTCTTTAAGAAATCCTTTGTGCCTGAAAATATATATAATAAAATAAATTGTTAATGTGTGTAAAAAAAAAAAAAACGCGCGTAACGAATACGTGCGTGGGTAGGGGAGAAAAGGAGAGAGGAGGGAGGGGTAACAAAACCCCCTCCCACGTTTTTTTTAATTTATAAATTATTACTCATAATAATAATAATGCTTAAAATGAGCGAAACGTTTTCTACTAAATGTGACAAAGTTAATAATAAT
Organism: Pediculus humanus corporis; assembly: GCF_000006295.1. Lineage (NCBI taxonomy): Eukaryota > Metazoa > Arthropoda > Insecta > Psocodea > Pediculidae > Pediculus > Pediculus humanus. The sequence goes on from NW_002987822.1 coordinate 373,418, forward strand.
AAAACTAAAAAAAAT
>NW_002987822.1:373696-376196 GCF_000006295.1 Pediculus humanus corporis
AAAACGTAGAGAGAGAAAAAAAATTTTTTAGAATTTTTTTTTTCTTTCGCTCCTTCCACGTTTTTTTTTTCTGGAAACTTTTATCGATATGGTTAAAAAAAAAAAAAGAAAAAAAAATTTCTTTTTTTTCCGTTAAATTTTTCGGGTTAAAAAAAAAAAATTTTTTTTTAAAAACGTTTGAACTTTAACCTTTTTCTTTTTTAATTGGGGGATAAAAGGGGAGCCAACGTGAGAAGCGAGAGGATAAGAAAGACTAAAAAAAAACAACAAAATGATCGATGAAAGCAAAAAATAAAAACAAGATGAACGTTCGTACTCTACGACACTAATGACACCGCCATCGCCACCACCACCACCCCCATCACCGCTACTTCAAATAATTAATAAAAACTTTAAAAAGGGAAGTGGGGGCTGGGGGGGAGAAAAGGCGACGAATAAAAATTTTCATCCAATTAATCAATTTCGAGTGAAAATGCGTAAAAAAAAAAAAAAAAAAAAAAAAAAAAATTAATACCCGGGAAATTTTTTTTTTTTTTTTACAAACAAAGCTTTTAAGCTTCATTAATTTAATTTAATCATGTTTATAATTTTTAATTCCACGATTTAAACAAAAAAAAAATTTTACGACAAAAAAATAAAATTATAAATTCTTTTTCATTCTTTTTTTCCTCCTTTTCCCGCCCCCCCCCCCCGATAATTAGAAATTAGTAAAGCGTGGGAAAAAAAAATTACAAATATTTATTTAATAAGTTAAATTTAAAACGCATCCGAACGTTATTTTCCTCCTTAAATCAATTTTTATTGAGAAAAAAAACGAACAATTTGAAACTTATTAGTTGAAGATTTTTAACTAAAAAATTTTTCCCGTTTGCCCCTCCCTCTTTACTTTTTTTGTTATCCCAGGGGAATGCAGCATTTCGCACTAAGCTCCCCACCTGGTAGCAGGGAGAGTGTGGGACTCGGCCGAAGCCACTACCCAACTAAAACTCCTGGGCGTGTTCCACCTCTTTCCCGGAAGGAGGAGCGTTCGTGGGAGTTTTAGTCTACATTTCAGGCTTAACCCTCTCTTAAACCGGAACCATCAGGTCCACATTCGCGAATTCCACCTGAGAAAGATCCCGGTACTTCCCTTTTTTACCCTTCGAGGAAAATCCCGAGCTGCCGCCAACGTTTTTGCCTGTACTATAAAGAGAGAGAAATATCTGGGGTCCCAAATCCCGTTGATCGTTCATTCGTCTTTCTTTCACGTCACAGCTCTGAATTTTCCCAAACTCACCCCCACAAAAAGGATCGGTTCACCCCCCCAATACCTCAAAAGAGCGCTAGGTCACTTATCCCTTTGTGATCCCCACTCTCGTTTTTCCATCTCCCCTTCGTTCGGTTTTCGAAAAAAAAAAAAAAAAATGATGAGCCCGTGTGGGAGCCGGAAGGGGGTCGCGTAAAGGGGTAAAGGAAAAAGAAAAAATGAAAATTAATAGGGAGGAAAAAAAAACAAAAAAAAAAAAAAAACCAAAAAGAATAAATTAAAAGGAAATGAACGGGTAGGTAATAATTAACTCGTACCGGAATTATTGTGCTCCTTCCTCTTTCCCCCCTTCCCCTCTCCCTCGTCTCCCTTCCTCTCCCTTTTAAAAAAAAGGTAAAAAATTAACTTAAATTAAAAGGAAAAAAAAAAAAAATTATCCGAGTATAAAATAAAATATCGGAAGGGTTTCGGAAACGTGGCGTAAACGGCCGATTCGTTTCCTTTATTTAACCGTAACTTCCGGTTATTTTCATTCAAGATCCGTTTGAGAACGAACATTGATGAAGTAAATGAATCGGTAAAAAAATTTTTTTTTTATTTTCGTTTCAACGAATTTTTATCGCGATCACGATTTTCCACACATTCGTTTAACGTTCGATAAAAAAAAAAAACAAGATGGCGGCGTAAAAAAATTCGTAGTTGATCTTAATAAAAAAAAAAAAATTTTAATTAAACATAATTATTAAAACAACCACGGTGGGAAGAGGGGAAGAAGGGTAGGGAAATGTTTAGGAATTTTTTTTGTTTAATGCGATGATAAACGCGTAAAATTTTCCGACCCTTGACCTTTTTAAAAAAGGTGAAAAACCTTCACTTGGGGATAATTTTAATTTTTTGTTTTAAAATAAAAAAACACGACGTAAAAAAAAAAAAATAAATAAAAATTCCCCCCTTCTCTCCCCGATTAGTTTAATTTTCTTATTTTTAGACCCCAAAAAAAAAAAAAAAATTTTTTTTTTAATGTTGGCATTAAATCATAAGAAATAAAAATTGGCTTTTTTCCCGCCATTTAAATGCCAACAAAACAAAACAAAAAAACTTTTTTTTTACACACCTTTTCCGCTTTTCTTTTTTCTTTGTTTTTTCCTCATCTTTGTATTGTCACCGCACAAAAAAAAAAAAATTCTGGATAATTCATGAATGAATGAAAATAATTTTTTTTTTTTTTTATGTGAATGATCGATTTCCAGGAAA
>NW_002987822.1:378696-387944 GCF_000006295.1 Pediculus humanus corporis
GGGGAAGAAGTAATTTAAATTATTACGTAATAAAAATTTAGAAAAATTTTCGCAAAAAAAAAATTTTTTTTGTTCGTTATTGTGATGATCGCGTCGACGCGTGACGTAACAGATCGCAAATTTTCTTTTTTTTTTTTTTTTTAAATTTTCAAAATGAACCCCCCCTGTAAATATTTATAAAAAAATTAAACGATTAAAATTTATAACAAAAAAAAAAAAAAAGAAAATTCTCCATCTTTATTATTTTCCGACGGAAAATAATCCCCGTCATGAAAATGATTTTTTTTCCAATCAACGCCCGCCATTGTTGTTTACAAATTAACATTTCTATTTGGATTGTTCGATTTCAACCAATCAGAGAACGGATAAACAATTTATGACGTCATAATTATTTACTATTTCATTCGTGATTAAGAAAATTCGTAAAATTTTCTTTTTTTTTTTCTTTGTTTTATGTTTTCAAATTACGAAAAAAAAAAATTTTTGATTCGCGACGAGTGATAATAATAATATTAATAATTTAATAATAATAATATTAATGATAAATTTATTTGTAAATCTATAAAACATTTTCAAAAGTTTTTTACCCCAGTTATTTTGACCCCTGTAAATTATTAAATATTTATCACGTATTAATTGATTTCTTTTTTTATATTATTATTAGTATTATTATTATTTTTAAAAACACCGACAAATGATAAATAATATTTAATAAAAAATACGTCATTCATTCAAATGACGTTTAATAAGAAAACGTTTAGTAAAACTAAAACGTTTTAAACAAAAAACTAATTTAGTTCGAAATACATAGAAAATATTTTAAATCAATATGGCGGACGTTGGAGGGAGGCGGCGGTTGATTGGCAATAACATTTTTACAATAAGTGTTTACTTTTGGTGTGCATTAACAAACCGATAACCTATTTTATACTCTACTAATAATATATATTTTTTTATGGTTAATAAAACCAAAGTAATAAAAGAAAAAAAAAAAAAGAGTTTTTACCCACAATAAAACGTTAGCCGCATACACGCACACACACCCCCTCATTCTTTTTTTTTCACGCACGCACTCACTCACTCACGCACATACGCTCACACGTAAATATATATATGAAAAATAATAATAATAATATAAAATAAAAAAAAATTTTTTTTTTTCCCCGAAACCGAAATCCCGCGGTTAGTTATGTAATCCTTACCAACTTAACAGAAAAATATTTCGTTAATGTATTCAAACATATAAAAAAACGGGCAGAGAGAAAAAAACAATAAAAATAATAATAATGATAATAATAATAAAACCCGCGAATTTTTTAAACGAAATTAAATTTTTTTTTATAACCACAAAAAAAAATTAACGTAAAATTTTATAACGTCAATATAAACTATATACATCCATTAACAAAATAATAATAATAAATAAATAAATAAATAAAATGTCACGTGATTTCCGTTTTGCGAGAGAAAAAAAAATAAGAGTTATTAAAATTACTTAAAAAAGATAATCCGGATATAATAATCACGTGATAAAACAATTTCGTTATGAGAGATTAAAATTAAATTAAAATTATTTATTTTTTTTTTTTATACTTATTAATCAAGTTTTTACATTAAAATGATATTCTTTTAAATATATATTTAAGAACGAAATTTTTATTTTATTTTCAAAAAAAAAAAACAATTAACTAATGCCACGACATTTTAAAAATCGGAAGAGGGAAAAAAAATTATAACGAAAAATAATTTTATTTTAATTATTATTTATATCTTGTTATGATTTTTTAACGTGTCATAAAATTTTAATTTTTCATATACTCGAATTCGTTATTTCCACGTTATAAAAAAAAAAAAACCCCGCGTAAATCATAAATTTAAAAAAAAAAAAAATTCAAATTTTTCCCTATTTTTTTTTAAAAACTAAAAGCAACGAAATTAAATTATAATTATTATTATTATTACTATTATTATTATTATTATTATTATTATTATTATTATTATTATTATTATTATTATTATAAATTTAAAAAGCAAAAGGAAAGCATTAAAACGTGGAAATAGAAGAGGAAACGAAGTTTAAAAAAAAAAAAACGATTAATTTCACATTACCTCAAAATCAGAAAAAAAAAAAAAAACGAAAAATTTTCCAGGATTTTGATAATAAATATTTTTTTTAGTATACGTAAAAGTTGGAAAATTTTTAAAATGAAAATAACGGAAGTGAAATTTACACTTTTCCGATTTTTTTTGCATAAGTAAAACGTTAAGTAAAAGTTTTAAAACGTAATTATTAGATTATCCGGTTTATGATTTAATATAAATTCAAGTTTGTTTTTTTTTAACCGTCATTTTTTTTTTTCGAATAAAAAATAAATTATTATTATTATTGTTTGCGCGTGACGTTTTATTAAAACGACATCAATCAAAAAAAAAAAATTCCATTATTTAAATCTTTTTTGACTATTTTCTTTTTATTTTCACACTCCATTATTTAAATAATTTAAATAAAAAAAAAAAAAAGAAAATCTCATCAATAATATATATATATATATTTTTTTTTTACGATAATCTACTTCCACGACTTTAACGTGAAATCAATTTGAATAAAATGAGAAAAAAAAACCCGCCAAAATTTATTTTAAATATAATATCGTCACGATTTTATCTTATTTTTTCTTTTTCCTTTTACGAAATTTAAAATAAAAAAAAAAAAAAAAAGAGAGAGAGAATTAATGTGTGAGAGAGAGAGGTGAGAAGGGGAGAGAGAAAGAGAGGGAGAGGGAATTAGAGAGAGAGAGAGAGAGAGGGAGTTTGAAAATGTTTAAAAGAGCGTAAAAAAAAAAAAAAAAACGTAAGAGAGAGTTTTAAATAAAGAGAGAGAGAAAAAGAGAGAGAGAGAGAGACTAATTAGCGATTTTCAACAGAGAAAATATTTTATTTATATCGAGAAAATAAGAGAAAAAACTTTAAGAAAGTTCTAGAAAATTTTTCATTTTTTAAACGAATGCAAAACAAAAAACAAAAAAAAAATTTTTTTTTTTTTTTTTTTTTGTTAATCTTCTTATCGTCGTTACACTCGAATATCACTCAAAAAAAAATTTAAAAAAACAATAATTTGACCTTTCGAACTTTTTATATACATTTTACATTACGAATATAAAATTAAACCAGAAGACAAAATTTCTAAAATAATTCACAAAAAATGATTACGGCGATTATGCATAAAAAAAATCTACTTAAACGTTTGAGTAATCATTTAACTGATTTTTTTTTTTTAGGTCGTGGTTATAGAAAAGGAAAATTTTTATATTGAAAAATAGAAAAATAAAAAAAAGAAATAGAAATGATGGAATAAAAATTTTATATATGTATAAGGTTAACCACACCCTCATCTCTTGAAAATTTTTTTTGAAAACGTGGAGGAAAAAAGAGAAAACGAAAAGATGGAAGCAGAAGAAAATTTTTTATATGAAAATATTTTTTTTTTTTTTTTTAAATAGCAAAACTAAATTTAAACGGAAAATTACTTAAAAGGAAAGAAAATGAAAGAAATTAATTAATTGACGAACGTTTTTAAAAAAAAAAAAGTCATCATCATTATCATCATCAAGTTTTGTCCAGTGAAATATTTTTACACGACACTTAATTACGTCAAATGTGACGTCATCAAAAAACCGTTTGTTTTTATCGTTACGTTTATCATTTTATATACATTTATAAAACGTGTCGTGGCATTAAACAACCGAACTCTGCAGTATTACCAACCGAATTTTTTTAAATTTAGTATCGAACAACGAAAAAAAATGTAAATTTTAAATTAATTCTTTTTCTTTTTTTTTTTTATATATATATTCAGTACGTTTTTTTTTTTTTTCAATGGATCAAATTTAAAATAAATAAGGAAAAAAAATTTTTTTCTTTCCCCTTCCCCCCAACCCCGACGACGACATATTGAATGTTTTATTTTAGTTTCCGACGAAAACCTTGACATTTACAAAAAAAAAAAAAAAATGTCTTATTTTTTTTTTTTATTCCCTTCCAAAAAATAAAAAAAAAAATTATTCATCTAAAATATTTCTGGAATGATTCAGTCTCTGGATAAGAAAAAAAAAAAAAAATGGAATCGTGGTGGCCATAGAGTAATTAAACGTATTTTATTTATTACATCGACTACACAATTGTCGACGCCGCCATTTTGTTTTTCATTTGCTTTTCGCGCCTTTTAATTAAATATCCTCTTTTACTTAATATAAAAAAAAAAAAATTCAGTAAACCGACGGATATCAATTAATAAAAAAAATTTTTTTTTTATGTTATGTTGGACACACTGATTAAATTATCGTCCGTACAAAAAAAAAAAAAAATTTTTTTTATTAAATTCTAAGTCACATTAGAACCTTTTAAAACTTTTTTTTTTTTTCATTCGAACGACCGAACGATCCGACCAATCAGAATAAAGATAATTTTATTATATAATTTTAACGTGTGAAAACATGATAAAAAGGAAAAATAATAATAATAATAATAATAACAATTGTTTGTATTGATTTTTAGTCGTGATAAAAATTCGATATCTATCTATCATCAAATATTATCGATTCCCATTAGATAGATTTGTGAGATATAACACGTGACCGCGAAGATAAAATAAAATTTTTGTTTGTTTTTTTTTGTCACGATTACGAAAAACGTATGAAAATTATTTCGTACGAAAAAATGTTTGAAGTTAAAAAAAAAAAAAAAATTCAACAACAAATGAAGAATAAAATATTAAAATTAACGACGACGACGACAAACGACAACGACAAACAACAAACGAATTCCAGAAATTTACTATCTATATATAGATACATACGATTCGACAGTGTGTGTGGTTTTTGGCATTTTGAGAGTTTTGATTTCCAACCGTTTTATTTTCTATTGTGTGTTTGTGGGGGGAGGGTGAGGGGATGGGGAGCCGCGTTTTCATGTCATAGATTTTGTGGAGATAAACAATCTGGAAAATATTTATACCTTTTCTTTATTGCAGAAAACAAAGTGCGGCTTTGTTTTTCGGGTTGTTTGAATTTATACCAATTCACTTTTAAATTTATTTTCTATAGTTTATTATTGACGAGAATTAAAATATTTTATCTATTTCTATCTCTCTCTCTCTCTCTCTCTCTCTCTTTCTCTCTTTCTCTTTTTCCCTATCATTTATCTCTTACTCGTATCATTTTTTCAATTCATTTCTCATCACGATTGCTACCATTTAAAAAAAAAATGTCATTTTTAAAAATGTCGAAAAGGTAATGTCAAAAATATAAACGTAATTATTACGAACGCAAAATTAACACTTTAATAATAATAATAATGATATTTACTTGTTGAAAAACCGTCGCACGTATTATTTGATTTACGTAACGGGGAGGACATTAATCACGTGGTCACAACAAAACGTAAACAATTTAAACACAAATCCGACGGATATGAAAAACCAAAACAGAAAGGGGGGGAGACAAAATGGCGGGTTTTTTAATTCTCCATAACTTCATGGGGATTTATATATTAATTGTTATTATTATTATTAATATGTATGCTTATAAATTTTTTTTTTTTTTAAATTATCACCCGCCATATTTTTTTTTATTAAATTAAACGGATTTTTATTATTTATATTAATCGCGCATGGCTTTTATTTTTTCCCCGTGAATTAAAACGCGATGAGATCAAAAAAAAAAATTAATCAAGACAATTTAATGATGGCGGTGGTGGTAGTGATTTTGTAAAAAAAAAAAAAAAAACCCCAGAGGAAAAATTCAAATTTTTCCCGGGAAACAAAAAAAAAAAAAAAAAAGATTTTCAACGCAACCAACCCTAAAGAGAATAGATAATAAAAAAAAAAAAACTATTTCAAAGTCATAAAAGTTAAACTTGATGGGGATTTTTTTTTTTTTAAAAAAAAAAAAAAGGTAATTAGTTTAACTTAATTATTATTATTATTATTATTATTATTAGAATTGTGACGTCATTAAAAATTTAAAAAAAAAAAAAAAGAAAAAATGATTTCATTACGATTTTCTTTTTCTTAAATGAAATGTGGATGAGATCAGGTGAAAATTTAAAATTTGTTGAGTTGTTATTACCCGTTTTGTTACGATAATAATAATAATAATAATAATAATAATAATAATAATAATGATAATAATAATAATAATAATAATAATAATAATAATAATAGTAATAATAATAATAATAATAATAATAATGATAAACGATATTATTTTGTTAACAATAAAAAAAAAAAAAAAAATTTGGAAAACGTTACACTTATGGATTTCGTTATTAAATTTTTTTAATAATATTATTATTATTATTACATATCACAGATTTTTTTCTTTTTTCTAGAAATATCGATTCGAAATTATTATTTAACGTGTTTAACACGTTCGGTGTAAAACACAAAACGCAAAGAAAAAAAAAAAAAAACTTAAAATGATTTTATAGAATTTCTATTGGATTTATTAAATATTTTCTAAAATTTTTTTTTTTTTTTAAATAACATTTTCGATATTGATAAAGTTACAAATTGTTTAAGGTTTCGCGTAAATCGTCCCTCAGGATATTTTCAAATGGATGATGAAAAAAAAACAAAATGTCGGAAGTGTGAAAAGATCAAATAATCATAAACAATTAAGTTTGTTGAAATAATTTTAACGAAATTTTAAATTAAATATTAAAGTTAATTACCCGACACAAATAAAATTAAATTATTATTATTATATATATAAATACCCTTATTTGACGTTTCACGAAAAAAAACAAACAAAAAAACAAAATTTCGACATGCCGGATGTTAATTACACGTGACAACAAAACCGGAAATGAAAATGTCGTTTTAAAAATTACAACAAACGAAATTTAATAATAATTTCTAACCGTTAATAATCCCGTATAAAAAATTAAAATTTTTTAAAATTGATTTGACGGTTTGCAAAAATAATAATTGAACGTGGAATTAGAAAAACGGGTTTTTAATTGATTTCTAAAATTTTTGAATTCGTTTTTTGCGACCGGGATTTTACGTCGTCGTGTAAATATCGTTTTTTATTTTTTCTAGTACCCCGTTTGCGATTTATTTTCTTTGGGATTTTTTAAAGCGTTTGGAAAAAATTTAAATCGTTAAAAAAAAAAAAAAAAAAAGGTATTAAATACATCGGATTTTAAAAATTTTCAATCTTTATCCTACCTTAAAAGGCTTTGTAATTAATTTTTTACATCGGAAAATAAAAAAAATCCTTTCGAACGTTTCGGAAAATTTTTTTTGTTTACGGTAAAAATTTAAAAAAAAAAAAAAAAATTATTCGTCCCATTTTTTTTCTATTTTCCTTCGACCGTAATAAAAATCATTATGAAAATTTTTTTTCCCTTTCCCCTCCCTCCCCCCCCCCGTTTTATTTACAATCAATTAACTTTTTTAAATCTTCAATGGATTTTAAACTTGCACACGCACTCACACACGAAAAATATTTTCCTTTGTTTAAATCATCTTATGATGATTTAAACAAAGGAATTGATTTCATTATTCCTTTGAATAAAAAAAAAGGAAACGGATGAAAGAATATATAAAAGAACGTTGTAGGATAAAGAAAGTGAAGGAGAAAAAAAGGAAAATGGCGGAAACATAATTAAGAGAGCTGGAAAAAAAATAAATAAATAAATAAAATGAAAAATATTTAACGTGTAATAAGAAAATGTCGATGGGGGAGCCTTCGGCACGCGGTGCGACCGTTTAAAATCCCGAAATTTTTTTCTTTTTTTTGAAGGGGGCGTGGAGGGAGGGAGGAAAGGGGCTTTAATTAAAAGTGATTTAATTTCTTGTTCGGACAGAGAAACTCTTGAAATATTTAAAAAGCCGCAAGTTTAACTCACAACTTTCCCCCTCTTAGTACACATTTTTTTGTAATTTTCTTAACGGAAACAATTTTGTTTTATGCCAAAAATTTTCTTTTTTTTTGAAACATAATTATGTTGCAGCGAAAAACATTAAAAACAATAAATTATTACACTAAACCGCCGCCTTTTTCTTATCAATAATAAATTTTAAATGATAGATTTACGAAATCAAAACAAACGTTCAACCTCGAATGATAATTTTTAATAAAAATCCCCCCCCCTTTTTAGTAAACTCTTTGAATTATTATTACTATTATTATTATTATTATTATTATTATTATTATTTAGAAACTGAGATTTTTTTATAATGGACCATATTTGAGATGAATATCTAATAATTTTTTTATTTAATAATAAAAAAAAACAATAAAATACTTTAGAGAAAACAAAACGAAAAGAAAATGGCGAAAAAACAAAATGGCGGATTTCAAAAAGGAAACTTTTACCTTTTAAAAATTGATATTTACGATTTAAGAATAACGCGATTTTATTTCTATTTTTTTTATTTATCTAAGACACCGTTAATTGTTTTGAACTTGAATTACCCGCGAAATAATCGGAACCGGAAATGGAATTTTTTTTTTAAAAATACTTTACGTTTTATCATAAAACTTTATCTAAGATGGCGTTAATTGTTTTGAATTTGAATTACCCGCAAAATAATCGGAACCGGAAATGGAATTTTTTTTTTTAAAACATACGTTACGTTTTATTATAAAAATTATAAATAATACGACCGTTATTAAAAATATTAAAATTCGATTAATTTTAATATTAAGCTTATGTATATAACCTAAACTTTTTAATTTTTTAATCCTCACTTCTACTATTATTATTATTATTATTATTTTCTCTTTCTTATTTATTTATTTAGGTCAAATTCTATTTAAACTTTTTCAATTTACTAAACAAAAATTGAGTGACCTCATTTTAAACGGTGCAAAAAAAAAAAAAAAGGAAAAAAAAAAGTTTTTAAATTATTTTTTTGTTTTTGAAGGATGAAAAACAACAACAACAATAATAATAATAATAATAAACGAAAACTGAATACGAAGTAAATATTATTATTATTATCATCATGAACTTATTTTTCTTGAATGAAAGAGAAATTTTTTTTTTAAATAAAATAATTTGGAACGAAAAAAAAAAAAAAAAAAAAAAAGTTTTTCCAAACCGGATATGGCAGTTTACGGGAAAACGGAAACCAACGGAAATCGCAACGGGAGATTTTTTTATTTTTTGAGATAAACAAATATTATTTACCTTCTTCGAATAAGACACACGCGCACTCACACACACACACACAAGTAAAT
>NW_002987822.1:388154-401775 GCF_000006295.1 Pediculus humanus corporis
TATAATAATAATAGTAATAATAATAATAATAATAATAATAATAATAATAATAATAGTAAATAATAATAATTATTATTTGATATCAAATCGTATTAGGTGATAACAACAGACAAATTTTAAAAGGGTGAAAAGTTAAAAATTTTTTTTATTCTCTCTGTCTCTCTCTCTCTTTTTAAAAATCGTATTTAACAACGATTGTTTTTTTTTTTTTACCGTTTGTCGTTGTTACGTTTCACCGTTTGTTAGTAAACAAACGATAAACAAAAATTTTTTATTAGCCGATTACGCGCCTAAATATAATAAAATGAAAAAAAAAAAATATCGGTTGGTAAAACTATTTTTTTTATTAATAGTACATAAAAAAACATTTTATTGTGATTAAATTAGGATATTTTGTTTTTTTTTTTTTTTTCGTCTTCTGTTGTAAACAAAAAACTACATAAATGCCCGGGCGCGTGTGTGTGTGTGTGTGTGTGGGTGTGTGTGCGGGTGAGGGGGAAAAAGGGAAAATATAAAATGAAAAAAGTTTTTTTTTTTTTTTTTTTTTTTTTTTTTTGGGATTTGAAAAATTCCAAAAAAAATTTAAAAAAATCTCAAATTTTCTTTTTTTATAAATTTAAAAAAAAAAAAAAAAAAGAGGTTAAAGGTTAAATTTTTCCTTTTCTTAAAAGATTTCAAAAATGGGAAATTTTCCTTTTTTTTCCTTTTTTTTCCTTTTTTTCCTTTTTTCTGTTTCTTATTATTTTAACTTTTACTTTTCTCTATATAAAAAAAAAAAAAAAAACTAAAAAATATGCGCGAAAAGAGAGAGAAAGAGATAGAGGGGGGGGAGAAGAGAGAGAGAAGAAAATGGATTACATAATAAATTTTCTCATGTAAATTTTTATACGAATGGCATCGAAAATGGCACAAGAAAAAAAAAAAGAGAGAGAGAGAGAGAGGAATAAGGAAGGACAAAGGGATGTGGGAAAGGGTCAAAGGGTAAAAGGGTAAAGTAAAAATTTGAGGACACTCGGGGCAAAATTATGAAATTAATCCGATTGTTAAATTTCATTTTTTACATTATCTTATATATATATATATATATAATATTTTACGGAAAAGTTACGAAAGTTAAATTAATGAAAAGAGTTACGATTATTTTAAAAAATTTAACGTCGAGTTTATTATTTTTACGCCTAAGAATGAGTCGGTCGCCATACTGGAAAACTTTTACAGAACGCCCCACTCCTCACGCCCCCGCTCCCTCCGACAACGATTAATTCTCAAAAGAGATTTTAAATTTAAATAATTCTTAAAATTTTGTTTTAAGAAAAAAAAAAAAAATTCTTTTCCTTTTTTTTTTTTTTTTTTTTTTACTCAAAATTTATTTTAATTTAAATAATCTTAACTGATAAAAGGGGAGGTTTTCGATCGCGGCTTTTTTTACAAAAGAACAAAAAAAAAAAAAACAGACAGACAGACAGATAGATAGACAGAGAGATTTTACATCGAATTTTATTATTATTATTATTATTAATAATAATTAAATGACTGCGGTTAAATAATTTTTTATTTTATGATAACCATTAAAATCACCCGAAGCCATTTTAAATAAATTTCAAATAAATTAATAAGAAAAAAAAAAAAAATTTTTTTTAAACATAAAACAATGAAAAGTTAAAAAGAAAATTTCTTTAGGGTATCATCGATATTTATTTTCATTTTTTTTTTTATATTATATTTTAAAATCTTTCGAAAACGATCGATTCACTTACCCCTGACGAAAAGATCCCCTCCTTCCTACCCCCACCCAACTCCAACTCTACCCCCCACAACGAATCGATAACGAAACGCGAAAAAAATTAAAAGTTTTCGTTAAAATTTTAACCGGCACCACCCCCCGTGGAAAACATTTAAAAAAATAAAAATAAAATTATTATCATTATCATTATCATTATTATTATTATATATCGCGATATTTATTACGTAAATATTTAAATTTAAATAAACAAAGTAAAGAAAAAAATTTTTTTTTTTTTTGTAAACGTTAAAAAAAAAATTTTTTTTAACGGTTTTTAATTTTTAAAAAACTTTTTATTATTAAAAAAAAACGTGGAAGAAGAAAGCAGAAGGCATTTAAATAAATAAATAAAAAAAAACCGTTTTACGTTCGTTACGTTTATGCGTACGAAAAAAAAACAAACAAAAAACTTTTTTTAAAAGGTTTGATAAAAAAAAAAAAAAAAAAAAAAAAAAACAATATAAAACAAACGGTTTTTTTTTTTCTAAAACGGAAGTAAATAATTTTATAATAATAATAATGAAAAAAAAAAAAATACTTACAGTAAGTATCCTTTGTTAAACTTTCAACAGTTTCCTGTTTTAATTTTGAATTTTTTTTCCCCATTTTTTTCCCCTTTTTATTTTTATTTATTTATTTATTTATTTATTTATTATTATTATTCCTCTTGTTTAAAAAACTTTTTCCTTTTCTTTTTTCAAACTATACCACCTATAAAAAACAAAATTGAAAATTAAAATTTTTACATTATGAAAGTATCAGAAAGAGAGAGAGAGAGAGAGAGAGAGAGGAGGTGATTGAACAAAATAATAATAATAATAATATTTTTATTTATTTTTTATTTTTCGTACCCTCCGCCATTTTCATTTTTGTTTTATTATTAATTTCGTAAATGTTTAAATGAATATATTATCGTTTGATAGACAGCAAACAAGGGAATGAATTTTCTGCCCTTTTTTGTTTTTGGTTGTTGTTGTTGGTTAAGCAAAGTAATAAACAATCGATAATTTCAAAAGGGTGTTTTTTTTTTTAACATTTGACGGGTTACACGATAAAAATATTATGCTAATGAATTTAACCAGGTAAAAAAATTAAAGTCACGATATTATAATATAAAAATAATAATAATAATAATTTTTCGTTCGGACACGAATCCCCTTCGACCTTTTGTTGTTTGTTAAAATTTATACTTACGACTACAAACATTTTAAAAAAAAAAAAAAAAAAAAAATTTTTTTATGTCTGTTGACCTAAAAATAAAATTTTTTTTTTTTTTAAAAGTAATATCGATTCGATCGAACATTTAAACATTTAGTTCCACGTTTTTTTTTTTTTTTTTTTTAACCTAACAAACGAAAATTTATTTATTATTTTTTTTTTTTAACTTTAAATAATAATAATGGTAATGATGATGATGATGTTGATGACGATAAAGCACGTTAAAAAAATTCGATAAAAAAAAAAAAGAAAAGGGTTGGGAAATTTTTTTTTCTTGCGGAAAAACAAAAAAATATTTTGAAATTCTAGTTTTGGCGCCATTTCGGAGATTTTTCATTCTATTTAAATTCATTCGACATTATTTTTTTTTAAATTATCATTCGTATAAATTTAAATTTTTACAACATCGCGACAAAATGTTAATTTTTACAAACGAACTTATTAATAAAAATAATTTTTCTCTGAGAGACGTGGAAAATTTTTTTTTCATATTGTGAAAAAAGTCGAAACAAACGATAATAACAAACAAACAAACAAGCAAACAATTTATTAAAAATATTTTAATAAAATAATAAAAAATTTTGATAAATATAATAATTTTGTCGGAATTATTCGAAAAAATTTACCCGCGCTTTTGTAAAAAATAAAAAAAAGGGGGGGAGCCAATGAAAAAGAAGAAAAAGGAAGGAAATTTGACAAGATGATGATGGTGATGATGATGATGATTAAATAATCACGATAAATTTAAAAATGTACGTTACACGTTTCAAATGTACTACACGTAAATGAAACTCTTAAAAAAAAAAAAATAAATTATTTCAGACATTATTCACGTAAAAAAATGATGAACTATAATCTAACATTATTATTATTATTATTATTATCCACCATTAAACACGACAAGGCTACTTGTCGGAGTTTTTTTTTTAAGTATTTATCCGAGGTTTCTACCCGATTCCTTAGGGACAAATACTCGAATTTCGGTGGTGCCACTTATTATAAGATAGCACCACATCAATTCTTGAAGGTCTTCCTGAGTCCGTCTTTTTCGATGGGAACGATTTGTCTCCTGAACTGGGCTCCGGTGACTAACATCTTTGGAGTGGCCAGGTCAGAAGCAGTGAAATTCACGTTCTCGTCGAGCTGCCTCAGGTCGACAGTAGAACAAGATTTGTTTTTTGGTTCTTACTTTGTCTTGTTCTCATTTTTTTTGCTCTTTTTAAGCCAACAGCACGTGGCGTTCTCAAACGGTCACCCATCCAAGTTTGCACCACGCCCGATGCTGCTTAACTTCGGTGATCGTACGGGAACCGGTGTGACCAGCACGCTATGGCCGTTGGCTTTTATTATTATTATCATTATTATTATTATTATTTCAAGTTCTTTGAATGGTAAAATAAGCTTTCATTAATTTTTAGTAAAACTTATTTCTTACGTAAGAAAAAAAAAAAAAAGACATCGAAAAGAAAATTTTTTCAAAAATTATTTTCATTTAAACTTTTTTTTCTTTTCTTTTCTATTTACGTCATTCAATAGTTTTCTTATCCCTTAAAATTTTTATCACAAAACGTTTTTGATAATTAAATTTTATTATTATTATTATTATTATTATTATTATTATTATTATTATTATTAGGAAGGAGAATCAAAGTGAAACTAAATGTGGTGCCACGTTGATCGATAAAATTTAATTAATTAAATTATTAATATCGAAAATGTTTGTGCGTTTTTTTTTTAATGGGGATCAAGGGGGAAGGGGGGTTAAACGGTCGTTTAAAGAAAACAAACGTAATACGATTCCTTATCATCTCTCCCCCCCCCGCCTGTTTTATCATCTTTAAACAGTCTTTTATTTTTGTTTATAAAATTTTTTCAAAATTTGTTTTTCATTAACTTTCGTTCCTCCCTTCTCTCTCCCACCCTCCTTAGCCCCCTTACCTCCCCGCGTGTTTTTGCTTTTATCATATTTAAAAACCGACATTAAGTTTAAGAAATTTTTATCCCATTTAATTTTTAATCTTTTCCTTTTGATCTGTTTAAAATTAAATTAATTAATTTGTTTTATTTATAAACACGACGACAACAACAACAACAACAAAAAAGTTATTTAGTTTTAATTTATTTTCCAGCATGTTTTTCCAAAGGTGAGCCGGAAAGGGGGGGGCCGAGGTGAGCCGGCTAGGGGTGGAAAAATAAAAAAGAGGAGCAAAAAAAAAAAAAAAATAAAACGTCAGACGTCGTTAAAAAAAAAAATAAATGAAATTTTATCGAGATAGAATCGTCACGGGACGATACGATGGGAAAAGATAATGGCGCATGGAAGTGCATTAACAAAATAATAATAATGATAATAATAATAATAATAATAATAATAATAAAACAATGCAGTTTTTTTTTAAATGGAACGAATATGACTGGGACAAAACGTTCGTTGTGTGTGTGTATGTACACGACATAACAAAGAATGTATGTTACACTGTAAGGAAAATTTATGGAAATATATGATTCAGGGACGGATAAAGAAAATTCATTCGTTTGAAAAGGGGAGGGGAGTGGGGGAAGAGAAAGGGAAAAGGGAAAAGAATTTTTTAAAAATGCAATTACATCGTCCAATTTTTTTTTTTTTTTTCCACAAGAGAGCGATACAATTTTGTTTGCTTTTGTCGGTATAAATAAAATTTTTTTTTTTTTTTCCCTTCAAAAATTTCGATCTGATTTTTTTTTCTTTTGTTCGGTTTTCCTGCATTTGCATGTAAAATATCATTATTATTATTTGTTTTTTTTTATAAATTTAAAATAAGAAATCGAAACCGGTACGGTTAAGTATTGTCAAGTTGTTTTTTTTTTTTTGTGTGTGTGTGTAAAAAAAAATATTTACTTTTTCACACAATTGACCGTTATTTATTTATTTTTCTCAACTGTTTGTACAAAAAAAAAAAATAAAATAAAAATTTCAATCTTTCGAAAGCTTTTTTAAAAAATTCTAAAAAAAAAAAGGCAACAACAAATATGTATTCGACAAGCAACAAGCAAAATCCATTTTCTGTATATATATATTTTTTTTTCATTGATTTATTTTTTTTAAAAAAAAAAAAACTCGTATAAAAATTATTGATTTAAAAAAAAAAAATCTCTTTTCCTAAAAATTTAAAAAAAAAAAAAATGCGATGGGAGAGAAAAGAGAAGAGAGAGAGAGAGAGAGAAATACGCTAGAAGAATTGTTAAAGTAAAAAAAAAAAAACGCGCACGCACGCACCCACACACACACACACAACAAAGTTTTATAAAAATATCAATATTGAATTGTTTAAAAAAAATTTTTTTTTTTTTTTTCACATCCCTAGCGACTTGATTTCGGGAGTGAGTGGGAAGGGAGAGGAGGGAGAGAGATGGGAAAAGTAAATTTGAACGAGAAAACCACTTACGCTTATTAAAAATTTCAAAATTTAACTTTAAAAAAAAAATTTTTTTTTTAAATAAAAATAAAGTCAAACTTCGATATCGGTATTGTCGTTTTGTTATCTATCTGCAGGGAAATTTTTTTTTTTTTTTTTGGGGGGTTGGTAATTGTCGTGATTATTAAATCGTTTGAACTTTAAAACCACGTTACGTATTAAGTTTGTCACACACATACCACTTCATTTCCGTTGTTTGTTTCGATAACAAAAAAAAAAAAAAAAAAATCGTACGTTTTTTTTTTTTATAAATAAAATTCGCACACAAGATGTACTCCTAAAATTTTTTTTTTTTTATAACGTTAAAATTATTGTTATAAAAACGTAATAAAAAATTTTCCAACAGCGTAAACATGTCTCTCGTGTGCCTTTTGTGACGATTTTTTTTTTTATTCTACATCATTCACGTGACTGAATTTACGATTTGAAAAAAAAAAAAAAAAAAAAAAATTTCCCATAAACGACAGCATCGTCGTGCCATGTGAAATTAAATTATTTCCTATTGTTTATAAATAATCGAATGAAATTTTAAAAAATTCAAAATGTCCGCGAGTTCGTTATAAAAAACAATTAATTTAAAAAAATATTTTTTTATACATCGTGGACAACAACCACAACAACAACAACAACAACAAAAGAAATTATGTAACCATTTAAATGACGTAACGCTGTCGTCCTAAAAACAAAAAAAAAAGGCAAAACGAAGGATAACCACACAAAACCCAATTATTTAAAAAAAAAGAAAATTGAAAAGCGGTACGACAGCAAAATGAATGTCATTGTTTTTTTTAAAAAAAAAAAAGTTTAATTAAATCAGGTTTTTTTTTTAAAAAAAAAGGGAAAATCCGACGCGAAAAATCAAACCGCACGATAATGATAATTATTTTTAATCTTGTAATTTTTCCAGATTCGTTCGTTATCAATTTAGGGAATATAAAAAAAATTTTCCATCAAGCGAATGTTTTGAATGAAACTCATTAAACGTCAGCCTGGTTTTCCCCCCCCCCTTTTTTTTTTGTTGTTGTGGAATATAATTGCGGTTTTTTTTTTTTCGACTGCTGGAATTTTTAGCTGTAATGATAATTAATTTAAGTTCAGTTTTCGTATTCCAGTAAAAAAAAATATCGATCGAACCTACTACTTATCATAAATTGTTATGAAAATAAATTAATAAATAAAAATACGCGACGGAACAATCGTTCTACGATTTAATTTTCAAATTTTTATTATTATTATTATTTTTCCTTGTCTCAAGACTAAAAAATTTCCTAAGAGAGAGAGAGAGAGAAAAGGGAGTGAAAAAAAAACAATCATTTTTCCTACTTTTCCAAAACGTATCCATAAACACAGGTTACGACAATAATGGTCACTCATTATTTACCATAATAGCCTCTTTAAGTTTCTTTCACCAAAACCGATGATAATATTTTCGTTTTTAGAAAAAAAAAAAAAAAAATTCAAAAGATAAATTTACGTTTTGAAATCTATCTCCCTCCCTCTCTCTCTCTCTCTCTCTCTTTCTCTTTCTCTCTCGGAAAATTTATTGAGTGAGGCTAAATAAAAAAAAAAAAAACTTATTGAATTTTCCGAAGGGAAAAAAAATTTAAAAAAAAAAAAAAAGAAAGTCACTACTTAAAATTATCTTAGTCGAAAATAATAATGATAATGATAAGGGGGGAAGGAAAAGGAAAAAAAAAAAGGAAAAAAGGTTAAACCGGAAAATGATGAAAGTATAAGTATAGCAAATGGATTTTCGAATTGTTATTGACTTGGTTATTATTGTTTCCGGTTAAAGAAAAAAGTTAAATTTAAAAATTAACGTTTTTCCATTCTTTCTCTTTCTCTCTCTTTCTTTCTCTCTCTCTCTCTCTCTCTCTCTCTCTCTTTCACTCCCTCTCATCGTTTCAATCAATTAATTGGTTTTATAATAGAACACGATTGTCAATCAAATATGACAGATAAAATTTTTTTTTTTTTCTTATTTTTTTCCTTTATAAATTTCCCATCGATTGCTTATTATTATCATTATCATCATCAGTAATGATGCTACAGAAGTTTTTGTAAAAAAATAATAATAATAATAAAATGAAACGAAATGAAATAAAAATTTTATTTTTTTTTATTTGGCGTCCATCATCGACGACGACGACGACGACGACGACGATGACGAAGACGACGACAATTATTTTCTATTTGTTTGGAAAAGAAAAAAAAAAGTGAAATTTCCGGAAAGGACTTTGAACCTAAATAAAAATTCAACAACTTCCGTTTTGTTGGTAAGAAAGAAAAAAAGAAAAAGTTTTTTTTTTTTTCTGTAGTTATTATTACGAAAATATAAAAAAAATGTGAATTTAAAATTCACTTAGAAAAATCGTCGTCATTATTATCATTATTATTTTTTTTATAAATATTTTTTAACCGGAAACGGAAAATTCGTTCATCATCGTCACATCGATTATTTCAAAAAAAAAAAAAAAAATTATTTTTAAATATTAACTAAAATTAAAAATAATTTATGAATAACTCCCTCGTGAATATTGAATCGTCCCTTTGAATTTCTTCCCTAACCCCCCCCACCCAAAAAAAAATAAATTAATTAATAATAAAAATTTTTATTTTAACGTGTTCAAACGTCATATCTAGCCTTTTAAAAATAAAAGCAACGGAAGTAATTTAAGAAAGAGTGAGAGAGAGAGAGAAAGAGAAAAAAAATGGCGGCTTTAACGGACGCGAAGGAAACGTTTAAAATATTTAAATAAAAAAAACACCCGGCATATTATTTTTTTTAAAAATTAATTCTTTCGGATACACGCACGCACGCACACGCACTACCTCACACATTTACATGTGTGTTAAAAAAAATTTTGCAAAGGGAAAAAACAAGAAGAGGAAGGGGGGAAAACGAACGAACGAACGAACGATCGGAATTTTCCGGAAAATTTTACCTCCGACCCTGTCATCGTATGAAAATTCACAAGGTTATACGCGGTAAAAGTAAAATCGATATTTTTTGGACATATCATGCAATACATTATAAATACTTTTCCAATTCAAGTTTCGGATAAAAAAATTTTCTTTTCTTTTCTTTTTTTGTTTTTTTTTTTTTTTTTTTAAAAAGAAAAACCAATTTAAAAAATTCCCCTTCGATTTTTATCTAAACTATTTAGTCAAAATGATTTCGGTTTAAATTTAAGTTCAATCGCATGTTAATAATCTTACGTATATTTCGAATTAAAGGTAAATTTTTCCTTTTCTTTTTCGGGGGGGGGAGGTGAGGGGAAGTAAATTTAAAAATATAACAGATTAGAAGACAAGGAAAACTGGCACAGAAAACAAAACTTATTGACTATCAACCTACATGTTTAAAAAAAAAAAAAAAAAAATTTAAATCGAATGAAAAAATTTTTTCTCTTCCCCTCCGCCACCCCCACCACCGACCCCCCCCAAAAAAAAAATGGCGAGTCGTTTTATAGGTTATAATCAATGGAATCAAATTTATTTTACGCGAGTAATAATAAACTTACGATGAGTTTAATTAGACGAGTTGAAACTTGAATACTTTTTTTTTTTTTTTAATGAACGTGGCAGGAGAAAACGTTTTTTTACGGTTGTTGCCTTTCCTTTTTTTTTTTGTTAAATTTTTTACGGTTGAAAGCGGGGGAAAAAAAACAAAAATTTTCCCGGTTTTAAATCTTATATAAACCGTTGGTGGTTTAGTTTTAACACGTCAGCGACGAAATTTTTTCGTGAGATGGTAAAAAAAAATTATTATTATTATTATTATTATTATTATTATTATTATTATTATTATTATTATTATTATTATTATTATTATTTTTTAATAAACTATAATTTTAATTTAAAAAAAAAAAAAACTGTTATTATTATTATCGTGTAACGCGTCGACACCGAAAAAAATAAAAAAGAAAACAAAAAAAGAAATGAAAATTTGTATGAAAAATTTCAAATTGTTAATTATTATTATTGTTATTATTATTATCACTATACTGAAAATTTTATATTTTTTTTTAATAAGCGAATCGTTTTGTTGTTCTATGACGTCTTTCTAGAATTTTCCTAATTGATTTTTTTTTTTTTTTTTACGAAAGTAATCGTGTTTACAAAAAAAAAGGAAAAAATCGGAAAATTCACAATATGATTTGTGTTAAACTCGTGTAAAAAATAATAATAATAATAATATTGAAAATAATTTTCAACTTAAAAAAATTGTGACGTTGACATCTTGTTTTTTTTTTCAGTTTTTTTTTAGTTTTTTTTTTCGGGGGGAGAAGGAAGAGGGGAGAGAAGGGGGGGGGGTTTCTCGTGTGAAAAACTTCAATTTTGACGGTGAAAATATCGTACGCGGCATACACAATAGGTTTTGTATCGAAATCGATAGTTTATTTTACACTTTTGAAATACAAATATCTTTAAAAAACGGTTTTTCTTTTTCTTTTTTTTTCCCCCCCCCATTATTTAAACCTTAAAACACGCACGCACGTACGCACTCACGCACTCGCACTAGCACACATATTTACGCTGCGTACGTTTAAAAATTATTATTTTAATTTTTTTTTTATTTTTCCGGAAAAAAAAAAGAAAATTCCCCTCTTTTTCTTTCTCTCTCTATATCTCTCCCTCTCTCTTTTTTTTCTCTCATTTATTCCGATTCAAAACTATTATTATTATTATTATTATTATTATTACTAAGGTTTTTAAATAAATAAAAAAAAATTTTTTTTTTTTTTTTTTATTCCGCCGGCGTTTCGATCTAAAAAACATAAATAATAACATAATAAATAATGACGCGCATTTTCATGCAAATCAACACAACGTACGGGTGGGGTAGATCTTATAAATAAATTTTTCATCGTTTTTTTCTTTTTTTTTTTTTTTTCTACAGCCACGTTAATGTTTAAAAGATTCATTCCGTTAAGGAAATTTAAAAAAAAAAAAAAAGAAAACTTTTAGTAATAATAATAATAATAATAATGAACTCGGAACGTTTTGTAATTTCGTTTGGAAATTTTTTCTTTTTTAAGAAAACCGTTTTTTTTTTTTGCACCCCGCGAAAAATTCAAATTTCGTATTGGAATCGATCGATAAAAACAATATTGATTGATTTTTTTTTTTTTTTAAATATTTTTTTAAACCGGAAATAAACAGATCGATGTTAAAAAAAAAAAAAGTTTTTACGTCAGCATCATTAAAAATTATTACGAATTCAATATTTTTTTTTTCTTTTCGAAACTCATTTAATCGTTACGTGTTCACTTTTTTAAGGTGACAACCAATAATAATAATAATAATAATAATAATAATAATAATAATAATAATAATAATAATAATGATTACATTTCCAATAAAATAAAGAAAGATTTTTTTTTTTTAAATTACCTCTTATCTCCTGTATTTAATAATGAAAATCGTGACATTATTTTAATGAAAAATGATGAGAGAAAACGGATATGAAGGACGACCGTGTGAAAAAATCAAAAAGAAAATTTTTCCCACGCACTAATATTCATCATAAACGATGATAATAATAATAATAATAATAAAAATAATAAAATAAATACCGAATTTATGAGTGCAAATGCACACGCACACACACAACACAACACCGTAAAAAAAAAGATTAAAGCTCTACCTTAAGGGATGATTAATAAAAGTAAAATATTTAAATGATGATGATGATGATGATGATGGACGATATAAAAAAAAAAAAAAAATGAGAGAGAAAGATTACATCTACTAATTCGGGGCGAAAACGTATCACAATAATTTCATTTCGATTTCCTTCCTATAAATTTCATTTGTTTAAAAATTATTTTGTTTATAAAAATCATTTTAAATATTTAAATAATTTTTTTTAAAAAAATGAATGAACAATTTTAAAAAGGAAGAGACAAACACTTTTCAAATTATTAACTTATTAACGGTTTTTTTATAATATAAAATTTATTATTTTAAAAAAAAAAATATGAATAACGGTCATTAATATTTATAAAGAAACGTTTGATGCAATGAAAAAAAGATAAGATTTTGTTTTGTTTTAATGATAATGATTATGATTATGATTATTATTATTTAGTATTATTTTTACTTCAATAAAATAAATAAATATTTATAAATAATAATAATAATAATAATAATAATAATAATAATAATAATAATAAACTAATAGTTTTACTCACGAAATTTTCATCCGAGTAATTTATATATAAATATTGGAAAAGTCATTTTGTTTAATACGATTTGAAAAATATTTCGCGTGGGTAACGAGTTTAATGTTAAATTTTTTTTTTTTTTTTTATAAAAACTTTCCAGACTTTTCCATTGTTTTTTATTCCAGGTATTTTTATTATACCTGAATTGGGGAAAAAAGAAAAAAAATTATCCAGACGAGAAAGAATAAATTAATGAGAGGGAGAAAAAAAAAAGAAAAAAAATTTTTTTTCGTGATCGAAATGTAAAAAAAAAAATATTTTTTTTTTTTGTGAAAACTTGTGTGTGTGCGTGTGCGTGTGTGTGTGTGTGTATGTGTGTGCGTGTATTTTTTCTAAAATTTTAAATCGAAAACGTTTACAAATCGAATTTTTTTTTTAGGATTTAAAATGTTTCTTTATTCTTATATGCAGATAATTTAAATTTAAAATTTTTTTTTCTTTTCTTATTAAATCTACATATAAAGAAACTGAATTTATTTTTTTTTTTTTTAAATAAAAAAATAAAAAGAAAAATTTAAATGAAAAAGAAAAAAAAAATTTTTTTTTTTACTTTCATAACTTAAATATAAAGAAAATTTTCAGTTTGGAAAGATTTGCAGTTACTTACATTCATAGCCAGAGTTAAAAAGAAATAGATAGAAGAGAAAAATAGTCCAGTATAAAAAAAAAAAAAAAAAAAAAAAAAAAAAAAACAGATGAAAAGTATTTGTTTTAAGTATATATATATATATATGTATATAAAACCAAAGACCGTTTTTTTTTTTTTTTTTTTTAGTCACAAAGAAAAATAATAATAAAGTCTTTGTGGATAATAATGTTTTAGGTATTCGAAACCAATTTGTCACCGTAATAATTCATACAGGGCGTAATAATACAGAAAATACATAATCAAATATATTTATATGTATATATATATAAGGGTGAGCTGCGGGGAG